>NW_026855829.1:0-17967 GCF_026571515.1 Ruditapes philippinarum
TTTGACTATGTCCCTGGGCTATCAACTAGTCCAACTGTAATCGGAGAAAATATTACAATGGAAGTTTCAAATTTGTAGGTATTTCCCCTGCCAATGTAACACGCGTTTTCAGAAACTCCACTACATTTTGATTTTCTTTCATTTTTAATGATGCTTTTACCTTTACCTACAAACATGTCACACTCATCTAGAAATTGTCCATTATCACTGTCTAAAGTCATTTCTTTCAAATGCTGTACATTCTTTCCCAACACAGCTTCTGGCTTTACGTAACATGAGAGGAAGTCTTTAAACAATTGCTCTTGCTTGTCATGTATGATATGAACAAGTGGTTCTTTGGATTGAAAAAGCTTCACATAACTTTTCAGTATGCTAAGTACAGCCACATAGAAATGTAAAATCAGTAAAGTTTTTTGTTCTTGATACAGGACTCTTTCAACAATCAATTTCTTTCTTTTAATTCCATCTTCTGTCATCTTTTTTTTCCCCATGGTGGCCAGTATTGTGATAATTCTTTTTCTAGCATTCTCACTGACATTTCTTCTCTTAAAGATTTCTTCTATAACAGGTTTATAGTCTTCATTGTCTTTCACAAAGGCATAATAAAACACAACATAAGCATCCCACATCTGAAGAGTTGAAAGTGATAAATCATAACATGACAGCCATCTATGGCTTATGAACTTCTCAGGCACAGAGAAACGCATTCCCAGCAACTGACATATCTCTTCAAGGTATTGACGTAAGTCAACCGACCATTTGTGGTCTGTATGTATTTGTCCAAATAAACCTTCAACCCAGTACATGAAAGGTGAACAAAATTTTTTTGTTGCATTGTGTAGATGGTGACAGACATCACCGTCGATGTCCAACATGTGAGGAGCCTTTTCTTCTCTTATCCTTTTTTCCAGACCATTTTTTGAACCTCTCATGACTGCACAAGAATCCATCAATATGGAAACAAGATTTTTCCAGGGTATATCATTTTCTTCAAAAATATGTTCTAATGCTAGATAAACTGAGTTTGTGTCAACTTTTACAACCTCAACTGCTGCTAAATGTTCACAAACAACTTTCTGCTTAGACTGGGAAAAATAATTGACCAACACTGCCAAAATATGTTTGTTGTTGTTGCTGGTTGATTCATCTATATTGAGAGAGAATGGTGAATGTCTTATTTCATTTATTGTTGTCTCATGAATTGTTTTCTTTAAGCCATATGTTAACTTGTAAGAGGCAGAAGTACGATCCATAGACAATCCATCTACAGCTTTTTTGTCTTTAGAAAGTTCCTTGGTGAGTTTAATTATCTCTGGAACCATTGTCAATGATAATGAATGCTCTGCAACAAATCCCAATACCATGGCCTGAAAAAAAAAAAATTTTCAGCTAGTAATTCATTACATATATGTCTTGATATATACCTAGCTAAACACCGTTTTTCCAGTACATTAGAGATTTAGCTCTATTGATGTTTCAAAAACTGAATTATTAATAATGCAAATCAATAAAATTAAAACAGTGTCAGTGGCATTGTCCATAATGTTTTCTCTGTAAAGTTGTGCAGCAGTGAAGGCATGTTTAAAAATAATTTTATTATATGCTAAATGTTTGCAGGGTGTACAAATCCCAGCATAAGACTTTATAATCCTTTATGTTAAAAAAAAAACATGCATGACTGCCGAGATAAAGTTTTCACAAGCAAAAATTTTAACAACCTTTAAGTTAATTAAGTATATTTCATTAAAAAAAACCCCAACCTCTGCATTGTGAATTCTATCATCTAGTGGCACAAGAGGCTTTAGCCCAACCTGCTGCTTTGGCAACTCGCCAGTCTTTTTATTTCTAAACATGGGATGGATACCATAGGCCTCGGTTGTTGCCTTCTCCCCATGACAGGCAGCAGGAAGAGTTGGTTGCTTTGATAAAGATTTCACACGTTCAGTATGATTCTTGCTTTTACAATGTCCTGTTAGCGCAATTTTTCCCCTTTTCCCGTAACCCAGGGGACATTTGCAAATTAAGCATTTAGCCAGTCCTCGTTCGTCAATTTTTCGGATCCATTCCGAGAGATAGAATGACTTCAAACTGCTTCCGATATAGATTTCTATTTTCTCCTCCATCCATTGCCATCTCCAAACGTTATCTAACCCTGCGTCTAACTTCTTTATAAATTCTGAATCTTTCGCTCGATCTAAAATTCTTTCCATTTGTAAACATTTGACAATTGTTTGTTATCTTCTTTTTTTTTTCTTCTTTTTTTTAGCAATATCAATTTTGCGTGCGCCACTCTGATTGGAGTACTCCGACTTGTACAACCAATCACATTTCAACTTTCAAAACTGAACCGGTGATCATATAAAAAACACCTCGGAAATGATTTCCGCGTGTATTGTTTATAATGCGACGCAGAATAATTTTTAAGTACCGATTTTCGGCGACTTTTTTTGTAATCTCCGCGGATTTTTTTCTTTGGAAATTTTCGGCGCGGAAATCCGCGTAAGCGCGGAAAAATCACATCCCTGGAAATGGATTTTTCGGCCACGAAATGGAGTTTTCGCTTACGGAATGGACATTTACTTTACAAATTATGGTGTAACTGACATGTCACAAAGGGTATCTTTTCTATTCACTTACGTTTAATCTGGGACAACAAATATTTTTTGTCCCAGGTTAAACATATGATATAAAACAGAATCTTTATATTTGAAAGACCATGTATAAAACACTGAACTATGTGGCATTATTATACGATTGTATTCTTAAATAATGAAAAAAATATTACCAAAATTGTTTAAATAGTAATTTTATGTCATATATCACTTGTTCGTTATTAAAAATGATTAATATTAAATAGTACACTTAGACCAAAATTTAAGAAACAAATGTCCATTTCGTAGTCGAAAAGTTCATTTCGCGAAATGGAGTCCATTTCGCATTCTATTACTACCGCCATTCCTTGGGAATGATACCAGTACCAAAGTGAAACAGACTGGAAAAAAAAACAAGCATTTTGTTTCAAATTGGGAATTTTACTTTATATGCCTCATATTCATGGGAAATTCATTTACCAATGAAGAAATGAGAATTATGCAAAATATACACTTTACAATTTCTTTGAAGACATGAAGAAGGAGGCACATAATGAAACCATGCATCATTATATCATTAAACATATACAACTATATCAGTAGATCTACTGCCTAGTTAACACTCACAAGCTGCTTTCAGATGAAAATTTTATTTACCTTCTGTGTAATGTCTCCATCTTTCAGTTCAACATCTAAACATTCAAGTCTGCAACACAATTTTAAAATAAGAAACAATCATAAATCTATAAAAATTATGAGAAAAAGATTGTCAAAAATCTCGTCAATTAAAAAACAATGAATCTGCAAAACAACAAACTTAACAAATTATTAAAAAGTAATATGGGTTATGAAATTCCTTATCATCATATTAAACTTTTTATTAATTTGATCCTTATCTTTATAACAATTTACCAAACAATAGACGTGTGCATTTTGTCCGAATACTACTACACTTTTGATTAATATTAGAAAATTTAGCCATTCTGTATAAATCAAAGTGTGTTGACAAATACCAAAATGATGATACAACATTACTTTTTCGTTATGTCTTCAGATATCGACACTGATGCATTGGTTCTTCCAGGCATTTTAGTAAATGCTGCTGTAAATAAACAGTAGCTTTTCCCGGTTTACTTTTCCCGCAATTTTAATCGGAATGCTTGATTAAAATCGAAGAAAAGTGATATTGTGCGAACAGGACTTTTTTTCGCGAAATGTACTTTTTTCTGGGAAATACCAGTATCATTCTTGCTTCTTATGCTTTATCACACAAATCTCCAAAACAAACTTTTATTAGTAGTACAGTATTTTCTAATTTTATCTTCACATATAATGACATATACTGGTAGTAGCCCTGAGGAGACGTATACCAGATTTCACATGAAGAAATAGATTTAATACTTTAAACTGGTGTTGGCAAATTGACATATACAGTAATAAATTATTTTTCATTATCCATCACAATTTTACCAGTACAGTATTCATTTTTATGGTGCAACAGAATTCTGTTTATTAAGAATCGTGCAAGTTGTATGTACTAGTAAATTACACGAGGTTAAGTTAATGTGACCAATTAAAGGACTATCTCAAATAAAGATTTTTGACAATGTTTTTTTAATTTATTGATGGAATTTAATAGTAAGAAAACTGCTGACTCCCCTATGTTTTTTTTCTATGTGGAGATCTATTACAAAGTCTGTAAAACGCGCTTCATGTTAACATTTTAACCGCATGTCACTTTGACAAAACAAAACATTACTTTCATTTTAATAATTTGTAAATAGTACATACTATCCTTTCTCAAGGGACTACTTTTTAGGAATCACTCGAGGAGCTCTTTGTTAGACTTATTTACTCAGTGTAACACAGACGCATAAAATGTATACATACACTGGCCAGGGGTAAAGTATATCAAAAGCCTGTGACCAAGCCTGGAATTATATACTTAAATACAAACCAAAATACTGTTTTGCTTAGTTGCAGTAAAATCGATGGTTGTAAAAGACAACATAGCTAAGTAATATAGTATCACATGGCCAAAGGTAAAGAAATTCAAACAGCTTATATCAACAAAAAGTAAAAATAACCTTCTTAAGTTTAATAGCACAGTATATAGAGGAGTTGATGAAAAAAACAAACAACCCCCCCCCCCCCAAAAAAAAAAAAAAACAAAAACAAAAACAAAAAAAACACGGGTATACATTGTATTTAAAGTTAGTTATACTATTATATTGTTTTATAATAAATAGTAAATGTAGAAATTGATAATATTTCATTTATAATTTTAGGGGATTTAATACTGCCACCAACCTCATGCAGTCTTATCTGTCAAACAGGAAACAGCGAATAAAAATAGGCAATATTGTAAGTTCATGGGCTAATATATCCAAAGGTGTCCCTCAAGGATCAATCCTGGGCCCTCTACTGTTTAATATTTTCATAAATGACATATTTTTTTATTTATAAAACAATGTACTTTATATAACTATGCAGATGACAATACCCTTTCTTTTCGGACAAAACATTTTGATGAACTAATATGTACCTTAGAACAAGAAAGTAACTATCTTATAAATTGGTTTCATTTTAATAAAATGCAAGCTAACCCTGATAAATTTCAAGCTATTGCTGTAGGGAAGAAAACTTTCACTAAATCCCCAGCTTTCAAAATTAATACAAGTGAAAAAACATGTGACGAAATTGTAAAACTCCTTGGCATCGACATTGATCAACAATAAAATTTTAATTTTCACATAAGCAATATATGTAAAAAAAAGCTGCTAATCAGTTAAACATCCTCAAAAGAATAGGTCACAATTTAAATCAAACAAATAGCTAAAACAATCTTTCATACTTTTATTTTGTCCAATTTTTAATTTTTGTCCTATGGCATGGCATTTCTGTTCAGAAAATAATACTAACAAGATGAAAAAAACTACAGGAAAGAGCACTTAGATTTGTCTATAATGATTTTAATTCAAGTTATGAAGATTATGCTGATAAAAGTTAATATACCAAATCTAAAAATAAGAAGAATGACGGCTATGGCCATTGAAACTTTTAAAAAATTTTCATGATATGTCTCCCTGCTGTTCTGTCTGACCTTATTGTCAAGAAAACTACTGGTAATAAATTTTAAATATTCAAATATTTTGCAGATCCCGCAAGTAAGAACTACAACTACTGGTAGGTATGCTGCACCTGCTTTATGGAATACTCTACCTGAAAAATTTTAGAAAATTTTCAAATTTTGCTCAGTTAAAAAGTTAATTTCATCCTGGAATGGTAAACAGTGTAGATGTATTGCTTGCAGCTAACTTCTATATCTTTATTTACTCCACTTTTTATTATTTTTCTGGGTATGAACATTTTCTTTTGGGTCACATTTATCATTTAGTTTCTTCAGTTTTTTTTGTTGCTTTAAATGTGTTTTTGCTTTTCTTCCTGCTTATGTTAATATTATCATTTAGTTTCTAGATAGGATGTTGCTTTATTTTGTGATCTTTTTGTTTTGATTTGCTTTTGTATTGTTGTTTTTTGCTTTCTTTCCAGCATGACTCAAGCTAGCTGTTAAATGAGTTCAACTAATGACTTTCATGTTTAATACCTTCTGTCTTTGTGTAGTCTGATAACCCATTAGTCTTTCATATTTAAATTATATATAAAAAATGTTATGTTTTTTTTTCTAAGTTATTTATTTATTTATTTATTTAAATAATTCATTAAATTTTTAATTGTTTACTCGGTATATTATTGAACTTTAAATAAATTTTTAGATACTAGACATTGCTAGTGATGTAGATTTGGGTAAACTATCATTTTAGTTTTTTTAGCATATGATTCGTTTTTATAAATATATCCTAAAAGGTCTATTTTATGCATATGATGTATATATATCATGTCTAATCATTTTTTTATTGTAGCTGTTTTATCTTTGTTGATCTTATACCTTATGTTATATACAGTCGGTTATAAAAGCTCCTAGAGCTTATGTTGTACTGTTGAAAACTTGCCGACTTGAAATAAAACCTATCTTATCTATCTTATCTTATCTTATCTTATCTTAGGGGATGTAGCAACGACTATATAGAGAGGGGATGGGGTGGTAATTAAGATAAAAACAGGTGGAAACAGTTACGATTATAGAAGATAAACGTAATATGGCTTCCATTGTTAAACACGTAAAAAGACAAGTACATAAAAAGATTAAACTGGAATCACGTGACTTCGTATAGTAATACCCACGAGTAAATGGCGACTGCTGAGCCCGGGTAAGTACCTTAGTATGTTAAATTTAGGTGACAAACGTTTCTTAAATAAAAACAAAACCTAGCGTATCATATGCGCGGACATTTTCTTCAAATGACAATACAAAGTGTATTATCCTACGTTTTGTGGTTTTTGAGAACATTGTTTGAATTGTGTGAAAATTTCACATGCAGCGATAGTAATTCGCACGAAGCGGTATAATTTGGTACCAAAATAAATGAAAATAAGCTTCCTTTCTGCACCAAATAAATAATTTTATTGACATCATTCTGTTATCGTAGAAGTCCATATACAATTTTGTTCGAAGGTCTGTAGCCTACAAATGTTCTTTGCAAGTGTATAATAAGTCAAACGAACAATTTCTGGATAGTAAGTCGCACGAAAACAAAATAGTTTCCCGCAGTTTCCAATAGCTTACTTAAATGTGTCGAAAAGCATTTTATAATTTTTTGGCTACCAATTTGCAAGTTTGTTCCGTCTACGGTGACAAAGAAACAAATGTCGAGAAAGTATTTTAATAATAATTCATATTATTTCAAGTGTATAATAAGTAAAACGAACAATTTCTGGATAGTAAGTCGCACGAAAATTAAATCAATTTAACATAATAAGGTACTTACCGGGGCTCATCAGCCGCCATTTGTTCGTGGGTATTACTATACAAAGTCACGTGATCCCCTGTGACTAATAGAACATGTTGCTTGCATTTAAGCAGCTGCCTTTAATATACATGTATGTTCTGTAACCTTTGATCTCATCTCAAAATCAAACTTTACTTACATCGGTCCATTGTCTTCCCGTTTACTCAGGATCATAGGCTACGCTGCTTTTCATGGGATGTCACATAAGTTTCACATTGAAGATTCAATGATATATAACATATGGAGACATCTGGGGTGGTATGATAACTTTAAAGTATATTAAGCTATTCTGCTGCAAAAATTATAATTTGAATACTTGTAGACTTCCTGAGTGAATTGGACATTGTTAAACAGTTGAAACCCTACTTAAAATTACAACATAATATTTTGTTCTGCAAAAAATAATTCAGTTTACGTATAATATTCATGGTTGATAACTAAAAGTCGTTCTATTTTACAATGCTTTTCCGAGAATCATGAAACAACATAATTTTACTGTTCAACAAAGTTTATAAAAATTGATATGAAATAGATTGATACTTTTAACTTAATTTATCAAAATTATTAATGAGTATATTAATCTTTTTCCAAATCTGAAGCATTATTTTGTCAGTATTATCTTGTGTTGACATACCTATTTTATTCACGTTCACTGTTTGAATAATACAGATTATTGTTTTTAATAAAAAAAATCTGTAGTTTACGTTAAATTCATACTAAATTATTTTCTAATTCAATCTATGATATTTAAAGAACACAATAATGGCTCTTCTCTACCTTACACAGTATAATTATTGTAGAAGGATCTTGATGTGGTACGTGTACCCAACTACCTTTCTGGGTCAGTCGTTCTACTCAGATTCCCGCCCGGACCTGAAACAATGCATTAGGGGGCACCTAAGGTCCTTCTCCGCCAGACCTTTTTACGACGCGGTCCGTTGCTATGAAAAATCGATCGGAAGTAGTATTTTTCCGCGCATGCGCAATCTGCGTAGGGCAAAAAGCGCATAGAAAAATATAGAAATGTAGAAGAAGTTCATAGACAATAAGGTAAAAGGTAGAAATTTATATAAATTAGCTTTTAACAAAAAAAAAGAAAAGATTCCTTTTTAGCTTTGTGGATACAAAGGCATGGAAAAGGAAATTGTTTAAGAAGTTCCCCTTACGGTCACGGACCTGACCTGATTTTTTTAAGAAAATGTGGAATTATATCTATTATTCAAATGGGAGTCAACTAAATTGTTGTTGAAATAGTTCATAAAAAGATAAAAGAAATTTTATAACAAATGAAATCGAGGTTGGTTATCATTCTGAAAAAAGTCAGAATTAACAGACACGGTGATAATGCATTTTTAGTGTTCAGTTTACCTGATTTTATCCTTTATTTGACTGTGATGCAAAGCAGATAATTTTAAAGTCACTTAAATATGTTTTAAATAGTTTTTTACAAAATCTTTAAGGAAAGTGAAATAACACACATTTTATCCTGTTCCTCGTAACACCTGTTAATATTTTTAATGAAAGTCACACTAATCGTCATTTCTCAAAATCAATAAACATTGATGAGATCGGTATATATAAAAGTTACTTTAATTACGATTTTCAAAATTATACGTGATTAACTATGTCATGGTACTGAAACGTTCCGGTTGAATGATATTATAGCTGGAAACAAACAACCGCGTCGAGTGTCAATCTGTTTGACTTTTACCGCCTGGCCAATCCAAAAGGAAGTGTACAATACACATTGTGTAATATTATGTAATACAGGGGTAATAAAATTTAATCTTTAACACGCTGCTGAATTTTAATTACAGATGAAAAAGTCGTCTAATGATACCTTAAACAGACGACTTTTGTGTGCGCCTTTTGACCATTGGATTATTAGTCCCGCATATTTATTATAAATTCAAGATTCAAGATTCAAATATCTGTTATAAATATCAATTAACGTTTTAAGTACTTACCGCTTTAAGTCATCCCAAAATTACTGTTTTCTGGTTGACATAACATGGAATCACGACTATTAAAGCCTTAAAGTATCATACACTGTTCTAAATTTTACTGCGCTTTTGTCCTACGCAGAATGCGCATGCGCGAAATGCAACATCGGTTACTATGGAAGAATCGTATTGTAAAAAGGTCTATAGCTGTATCGTCGTTGTATGACATTTACAATGCCGTCACAAC
The DNA here is from genome assembly GCF_026571515.1 of Ruditapes philippinarum. Classification (NCBI taxonomy): domain Eukaryota; kingdom Metazoa; phylum Mollusca; class Bivalvia; order Venerida; family Veneridae; genus Ruditapes; species Ruditapes philippinarum. The sequence goes on from NW_026855829.1 coordinate 9,692, forward strand.
ACAAACAATAAACTTCAGGATAGGATCTCACTAATCGCACACGCCGTTTTAATAAAATCATTGAGAGAAAACTCAAGTACTCTTTTAGATAATAAAAATAAGGTTATTATACATTGTTATGTACAATATTAAATTTGATTGGACGAGTTCACAGTTGTCATATTGACATTAGACGAGGCTCTAGCCAAGTCTAACAAAGACTTTGCAACTGTGTACTAGTCCAATAGTATTGTTCTCAACCTTTTTTAACAGGGGGTCGAACGTATATAGAGGTGCGACACTCCTTTAAGCGAGGTGATTTCATGCGATACGCCCTATTGGCGGATTTTTTTCGTGTAAACACACGTCAGAGTGAGTGTTTTTTATTAAGTATTTCATCAATCTTCGATTACAATTGCATATTTTGTATTGAGGATGTGAAGATAGGACCGACACACATTTCATCAAAATTACAGAGGCCTAAATTCATATTTAAAAAAGTTACTGAAGGTAAACTGACGGCAACTAATTTTGGGTCGGTGAATAAAATCGCTTAATGCAAGCTTATATTAATATAGTTAATTTCTTTTTCTTCTTTATTCTATAAGATGACTGATAATTGAGTTGCATAGCAAGTACCTTTGTGCTCCGATATACATAGACGCTTACTGGGCAAAATATTTAAGTGTACGCTGGATTTTGGTGCGATAAAATATCTGTACGCTGTTAAAGGTTCGATATTTTTCATTATCACATCTGTTGTACATGTTTTCCTATGATTATACTAAGATAGCTACCATATACATGTATGTGCCCGTTTCCGGAATTCTGAAATCTTCTTCTTTCCTTAAAGATTTACTTGAAATAAAAGTTTTGTATAACCATCTATATAAGTGTTTGAACTTAATTTGAATAATTGATAATAATTATCCTGTGATAATTAGGAGTTGGAAAAAAGTAACCTTTACTCTAAGATCTTAGATAAAAAGTAGGAATTTGACCAAAATATGTAAGAATGAATTTAAGAAACCAATTAAGAAATCTTGTATAAATTAACTCACTTTCAAAGCAGAACATTTCAGAAAAATAGCAGTTAATATGTGATATAAAGGCTGTTTTACTTCATGAGGTTCTAAGATCTTTTGTACATGCTGCTTTCAAACTGATATTTTTTTCATATTATAAATAGAATTGAAAGAATTGAATATTTCAAACAACCTATAAGATACAGTGAAAGTACATTTCGCTGCTGTTCTAGAGATAGAGACTGAGAACCAGGTGGCAAAAATCTTTAGGTGGTAAAATTCTTTTCTAAAATGTTGCTTAGAACAGGCTATTTTTGTAGTGCACATAATTGTGGCCTGTCAGGAAAAAGCACAAAACTTCAATTTCAAACTTCAGTCAGTCATTGGACACCAAACAGCTCAGTGTCTTTCTTAAGAACAGCTGATGTGCAAATACACAGTTGTAAATGTTGCAGAGCAATTAAAACATTACAACTTGATTAACAAACAAAACTACTGTCAGATAGGTAAAGTACCACAAGTACAAATGCTGACACATGTGCAAATAAACAAAAAGCTATTCGAGTATATATTATTAGATTGAGTCACACTGGTTATGGAGTAGTATATAAATAACACATGGGTTTGTGGGCTACAGTTAAAATATCATCCCAAGGAAAATACTGTTAGCCAAGGTGTTAGCCGAGGGAAACAGTATTTTTAGGAGGGTTGATATTTTTACTGTTACTCACAAACGCTTGTGCGTTATTTATTTTATTTCCCGAACAGATACTGTAATCTATAATACTTTTATTTACATAAAAGACACTTGCCCAGATTTTATACTGTTAAAAAGTACTGAGTACAAATCTCTTAGTCACATGGTACACTTGCTTTAACAGTAAGGGTAACTCCCAGTGGAAATGAATATTTACAAAAAGTGAGGGGTAATGCTATACATTAAATGTTGCAGAGAAAGCCTAGTTTTAAAAGTTAAACTTCTGGCAGATATGTTAAATCACTATTAAAAGGATGAATGCTTTCATAAGCAAATACACAAAGCTGTTTGGTATACATGGAGTAGTATAGTTATAAATTCGAAGCGACAGAGCAACTGACAAAAATTAGAATAACTGAAATACAATGATGTGCTCTGTATATAATATATAACATCCAATCCATAGAGGAAATCAAACCAGTATTTTTTTTTATAAATTTCAAGTTTCATTGCAAAAAAACAAACATACAACAACAACCCCCCCCCCAAAAAAAAAACAAACGAAAAAAAAACAAAAAAAAAAAAAAAACAAACAAACAAAAAACATACAATTTATTATATGTACTTCTCAATGTATTGAATGAACATAAGAATGGATGGGAGCGTTTTTCGACCAGTCCATGTAATACAATAGTAGATCCATTTCTCATATGTTGCTTTTTTAATTAAAGTTATTTTTTCTGACAACATAAATTTGTAATTAATGATAGAAAAACATATTATTAAATGATAAAACCTTTACTAAATAAATGGAAGAAACAAAAGGAATATTATCGTGACTATTGATCATTTGCTAGAATTTCAAATTTCTGTGCAGTAACTTATCTTATTTTAATGATTAACCTTTGTGAGAAAAGAATATTTAAATTAACTATATCATAGTATAATACATTAATTGACACTGTTATCACTGTTATTTTGATTGACACTGTGATTTACATATGATTAACATACAAACTCAAAACTTGATATTTCATCAATATTGAATAAGAATGTACTGTAATGTGGAAGTTGCTACAGAAAAAAACACCAACATTTGTGCGTACAGTTGGTTTATCGGACCAAATATTAGGCGTACAGTAAGAAAACTGGAAATATTTTATATATTTTCGGATAGATATGGAAAACTACTCTTGTATGTCGTTTTGTTTTCAAAAATAAACATGTCGGGACTAAAACTAATCGAATATCTCGTTTTAAAACGACTGATACATTATTCGTTTGCATGTGCATATCAGGTTGACGGTTGAATTTGCAGCAACAAATACCTCAATAACTTCCTCAATTCTATAAAATTTAGTATTTTATTTTGACAATCATGCAAAATTATAAGTTCTGATCAGCATGCACAATGCTATTCTTCAAAAAATTACAATAGACAACAAGTATTTGGAAAAAAAACATGCTCATACCTACTTTCGTTTTCGCTCCCGTCCGCCATTAGGGCGTATCGCATGAAATCACCTCGCTTAAAGGAGTATCGCACCGCTTTACGTTCGACCCCCCCCCCCCCGTTTAATGGCCTCTTCATTTCACACCACCAGTTTTTTGACATTTCCAAAGAATTTCATTACTTCAATTACAAAAAAAAGGATTTGATGTGAATTTTTTTCTTATAAAAATGAAAGCGAGGCTAGATTGGTGGCGATGTAGATTTGTACTCCTGAATGAAAACGAGGCTATATGGGGTGCGATATGGATTTGATATTAACACTTTGAACTCTGGAAGGTAAGGTAATAAGATTGAATCCAATAATGATTTCTGTTGGAACATCACCTGGTACAAATGCTGAACGTGCATTGGTTACTTTTTATATGTGAAATAACGCTTTTATTATATATACTTCTCTGTTTTTAAAAACATATATTTAATAAAAGCAGAAAATTTCATAGAAATTCTATAAGTATCGTGAGTAACTAGACCTAACCGGATTCAAGAAAAGATTCTGATATGTGAAAAGATATTGCGCTGCAATAGGAGAGTTTCTTTCAGCTGATTCAGAGTCAATATGTGAAACTTTCTGACGCGTTTGTGTACCCATTTGCCTTTTTATTTTGTGCTTATCTTTTATTCGGCCGTGTTGTTGATAATTTAATTCAAAACATGAAGAAACTCTTGTGAAACTGAACTTTTTTCCCCAAGGTTGTTTATTTAGACACATCTAAATAAATGTTTATTCAAAATCCAGATCAAACTTGAACTTAACTGAAATTTAAATGTTTGTAAACAAGTAGTGTTCGCTGTACCTAAAATACCACTGAACCAAAATTGCGCGCGCAGGTGATCAGAATCAGACCACACTATCACGTGACACTACCACCTGACTATTTTAATAAAGTACTCATTATTTAATTCTGCACAAGCCTCCGCAAGTATTGCCTAACTGTACTCATGTAAAATAGTTTGTGTGTGTGTCTTACGCATTTTTTTTTTCTGTATTTGTTATATATTGTTTCATCTTAAATTTACAGTCATCAGTAAACAAGGGATTTTCAAAATGAGTAAAACTTACTTTTCATTTGTTACTTTAAAAAAATTGTGCGTTCTTTCTCTATTGTGTGTTTGTTTCGTTTCGCCTGTTTATTCGGCAAAGAAATGCACACGGACTTTGAAAAGGATACCCGTACATAAAGGATTTGATTTGAACAAAGTAAGTAATCTTAAAATAACGGCATCGTTAAATTATATAGCATATATTCAGTCTGTTTTACTTATACTAAATTTTATCCAAAACTTTAAAGAAATAACTTTGTTTGAAATGTGTTGGGCGTACTTTTGAACCCAGTATTATAAATAGTCGTTATAATATCAAATAATGATAAAATGTTGTGTTTAATGAATATATGAACAATTTATACATAGAATGATGATTGTTCCATGTGTAGGGATAGAAATCTTCTCACAGCATGTTTTATTATGTGGTTAGGGTAATCTAAGCACAATATATGTAATCTGCGATGCTGTGAGATTTGAAGATTTGAAGAAGTTATGGATAGGTAGAAAATGTTTATTCGTAATTGTACAAAAATAGATGTTTATATATTTATTGTATTGACCTTACATGGTTTAAACAGACGGACTGACGGACAGATAATAGAGGGTCAATAATTCAATGTCCGATAAAAAGGTGAATAATTGCGTTACATTGACGTGTCCTCAAGGTTCTTTGATAAACTTTTCGGAAAAAAGAGACTCGAAGTTTACAGTCTGGTGAAAAATAAAATGTGCACTTTATTGCCAGACAGAATTTTTAAACAGTAGACACATTAATATTGGTCTTTTATGTTTATAACAAGATTTTCCATATTATGTGGTCTTAACTGTGGGGGTCTTAAACAAGTATTTGACTGCATTTTTTAATCCATAATCAATTAAGGTATTAAAAATGATATTTTCGTTAAAGGATCTTTCGTTGAGGGTTCTCAGAGGGTTTTAGACATGGCCGGACTTGAAAAAGTTTTTTGAGATTATCCATTCCTTTTTTTTTTTTTTTGATGTTTGTTTCATAACATTTATATTGTGAAAAAGTTATTACCAAAAAATGAAAAGCGTTTAAACGCTTTGCCTGAAACCGGGTTAAAATCGCACAAAAGGTAGATTTTCTATTTATTCTGGGTGCATGTATACTTATTTATTATCTTTTACATATGTTTCCTCTATTCGAGATTTTTTTAAAAATGTTATATTTTAGGCTTTTGCACCTCAGTGGAGCTCTTTTTATGTTAGTTTATTAATTAATAATCATCGTTGGGCGGTTTTTTTTTATACAAGTACATACAACGGGACATACTGTTAAAAAGAGACATGATAATGTAAGCATAGCATATTATACGTAAAATATTAACATGAAGGGTAACAACGTTTCATGAAATACATATGAGCCGCGTCATGACAAAACCAACATAATGGGTTTGCGACTAGCATGGATCCAGACCAGCCTGCGCATCCGCGCTGTCTGATCAGGATCCATGCTGTTCGCTATCAGTTTCTCTACTTGTAATAGGGTTTGTAAGCAAACAGCATGGATCCTGACCAGACTGCGCGGCTCATATATCTTAACTCATTATCTGTGTTGAAAAATGCTGCCAGTAGATTAAAAAAGTGAGTTATACATGTTAGCAGTATAATTATCTCATGCTGCAAAGAACGTTTCTAAACACTTATATTTATAAAGAAATCATTTAAAGTGCCAATACTTGGTAAATATTTTTTTTTAATTCTTGTAATATATTCTTAAATAGGACCTACACTTTCCATTATATTACAGTGACCCCCCCCCCCTCTTTACTCCACTTTTTGTCTCCATTCTGATTCTCTTTTGTCTTTTTTTTTGTCTATTTATCTCCCTATCCCCCATGTCGAGAAATTATTTAAATTTGATACAGGCATTGCATTACATACTTGACATGTTCAGCTCCTCTTTATGATCCTTTACAAATTACGTCATACGTATTAGGTATTTGTTATCTTCTTGTAAATATATGGAATGAATTAAATGCAGGTACAATGAACTTTTGCCATGTCATGTTGTTACTAAAATAAATTGTAGATATGTTTTTACAGGAGAGAGTTTCATATAAGCTCCAAGCTTTCTACTCAATCCTGAATAAAATTTATATATTGTAATTTTGTCTGTAAATATTGATGAAGAAATAAATATTGTTTAAACCAAACACTTATTGGTCTTCTCCAAGAAGTTTATATCCGCTAGAATCTTGACCCGAAAAATGCTGCCAGTAGATTAAAAAAGTGAGTTATACATGTACTTTAATATATTCTCTATAGCAGAGTACTATCTCATGCTGCAAAGAACATTTTCTAAACACTGATTTGTCTTCTCCCAGAAGTTTATATCCTCTAGAATCTTGACCCATATCTAGCTCTTGTATCATAGATTAAAATGACCTAGCAGCATTTCTCGGTGAAATTATAAAAGAGGAAAGGAAAGGAGAAAGCGATAAGATTATAAAAGAGATTATGAACCGCAATTTTCCAGTTTTCTCAACACATGTCCAAAAAGTAGATAAGACTGGTAAAAAAATGCGAAACAAGATAAGAACAACAAGATTTACAGGGTAAACTTTCTGTCTTAAATCTGTTCCTGCGTAATATTAGACGGGCTGCTTGCCAAGGAAAGAAAAACATGTACATTTATACAAATAAATAAATAAATTAATAAATGAAAGAATAAATAAATAATAAGTAAATAAAAGAAAAAGAAAATACAACACCCACACTTCACCCAACCCCACACATAAAAGAAGAAAGAAAGAAAAAGGTTAAATAATTAATATATAAAGTCGAAAGAAAAAGGCATGCCACGACCTTGATCTTGTAGAGAATATAATTATGTTTAATTTTATATATGGCACTTGAAAATAATGACTTCCGTTTTGACTTTATCATACCACAAATATGTCCTTGAATACGTTATTTCATAATCAGAATGTCAAAAGTAAGGCTGGATATTAAACTTTATATTATCACATATGCCAAATGAGGACTCTTTTTACATCGGAAGTGGTCGCTTAAATCATGCCAAATATAAATGCATTTGAGAAAGCTGTTTATATGGCTGGTAACATTTTGATGACGCAATAATAAAACATTTTGATACTTCAGAATCCAGATCAACACGATGGAAAGAAATTCATACATAGCAAGCAAAGACGTTTTGTGAAAATAGAGCGCGCTTTATACGCCATTAAAGTAGTCCATGCATTACAGTTTTTAATGTATACTATAGTCGAAACAATATCTATAGTAAGATTACTACGCACAGGCACTAGTACTCCAAAATTACCACGACATATAAAAGGGCACTATATTTTTTTAAAATATAATGAATTGAAGTTCCAAAATTATCTTGACTTTATTGTAACATGAAATGTCGAAAATCACCATGTTTAAAACATCTATGAATGGAACTCATTACCAATCCCACTTTCAAAATCAGTTAAGTTACAATAATAAAAACGTAATGATAACTATCTACCGTGTTAATTTTGATAGTTTTCCTAACGATTCATTTATGGAGTACAGTAAAGAACAGGTTTACAATCATATTATTTGATATAAGTTGAACATGGTGATTGGACATAGTGATTTTCAAATGAATTTTTCCTCAATCTTGATGGAATAAGGTAATTTTCTTGTTTCAGGACAGGTTTAGTAAGTTTACTTTGTTGACTGACTGACGTCAAAATTTTGAATTTTTGAACTAACAGTTTGCAACTGAGATATTTACGAAAGACCGGTGGGGTTCTAATTTTCTTATTATAGTTTGCTGGGACATGGTTTACGGTGACAAGAACCACATTTGCGTGGGGAGATTATACCTTTGAATCGTTTTCTCTTGAGATAGAAAAAGCTGAAGATGGATCTTTCGGCTTCTCATATACCGGTCAAATGTAAGTTTTGCCTCTGTTTTTTTATTTTATTATTTTATGTATATTTTAGTACGCATATATTATGTTTTCTAGGCGACCATGTAACGATTCCTTTTCCTTCAAAA
>NW_026855830.1:0-43249 GCF_026571515.1 Ruditapes philippinarum
AAAAAAATTATATCTGAAACGACTCTTCTAATTTGATAAGGTTGTAACCGACAAACGTAATCTTTAGAGATTAGAATAAAACATAAGTTTTGATGTGCAAAATAAAAACACTGACTGATTCAATTCAATGACAGTGTAGCCATTTCATGGAAGAGAAAAGCATTTATTCTTGTATTAAACGAAGCACAAATTAATATATAGTCACTTAGTTTTGGAAAGGTGATTCAAACATATTTAACATTTCATTTTATATATTATCCTGTTTATAAAGATGATCCTTACCTCATAACATGAGTAGGGTATTACACTGTCTCCATGTTACCCATAAACCTAAACAGTAAAGATTTTTGATGTTTAAGAAACTTTGAAGGTCAAGTGGTAATTTTTCAGTTTTTCTTATGAAGCAATAATTCATACGCCCTTCCATACATTATTTTTAGGCACGAGCGGGTACCTAATAGCTTCCTCTCATAAAAATTCAAAGTACCTAGCCTGTTTTGAACACATTGCTCCTCTAACGATTTGAGTATTCTCTAAATCATATGTCTATTTACTTTGCATATGTGCGTATTTCATTTAGAATTGATCTTTTCGTAGAAGAAGTATCAAAAACGATAGCACATGTAAAATAGATAAATACAGAATCCCTAAAGAAAGCCCAACACGGCAAAATTGAAAATGTTGCAGGCTCGGTTTGATTGTAAAACGCAATGATTCGGGACAGTCATTCATATAATTCATATGCTTTCCAGTGTTATTTTACATTTGATTAAAAAAACGGGAAGTATAGAAAATCAAAACAATTAAGTAATATTTATATTTGTATTGTAACAGTATTGCTCCATTGCGTTATTTATGATTACGTATATTATAAAAGTCTGTTTCTTGCACAAGTATCATATGCGAGAACATATATTTCTTTTCTAAAATTGTTTTTTAGAATATTTTATTCATAATTAATATGTAAAATTATCTGCAAACAAGAGGGCCATGATTGCCCTGAGGTCGCTCACCTGTATATAGGCCCCCAGAATGGGGCCAGATTAAACCCCAGGGCTTTTATTTGAACAAACTTGGAAGACACCCATTAGAAGATGTTTCATGCTGTTAAGTTTTTACTACCAGATATAATGAAAAACAATGATCTACTCTCCGTCCCCCCGGCAGGGCCAATTTTAACCCAAGGGCTTTTATTTGAACAAACTTGGTAGATGTTTCATCCTAAACATCTAAGCTCTAGCTCATTGGGTTTTTTAAAAGAAGATTTTTTAAGTTTTTACTATACACATATAGTTAAAAACAATGACACCCCTGGGGCGGGGCCAGTTTTGACCCCAGTGCTTTTATTTGAACAAACTTTGTAGACACTTACTAGAAGATGTTTCATGCTTAATATCTAAACTCTAGCTATTTGGGTTTTTTCAAAGAAAATTTTTAAGTTTTTGCTATACACATATAAGGAAAATCAATGACCCCCGGGGCGGGGCCAATTTTGACCCCAGGGCTTTTATTTGAACAAACTTGGTAGACACCCATTCGAACATGTTTCATGCTAAATATCTTAGCTCTAGCTCTGTGGGTTCTTTAAAAGAAGATTTTTTTAAGTTTTTACTATATGCATATAGGGAAAATCAATGACCCCCTGGGGCGGGGCCAATTTTGACACCAGGGCTTTTTTTTTAACAAACTTGGTAGACACTCACTAGAAGATGTTTCATAACAAATATCTAAGCTCTAGCTCTTAGGGCTTTTTAAAAGAAGATATATAAAGTTTTTTTATTCGGTTGCCATGGCAGCCAGAGTTCTGCATGGAATGGAATTCTTTGAACAACTTTGTTAAGGCTTCACACAAGGAACATCCCTGTGAAGTTTCATTATGATCTCCTTTATGGTTTCAGATGAGATGTCGTTTTAAAAGTGTGAACGGACAACGGACGACGTACGACGGACGACAGACGACGGACGAAGAGTGATCCTAATAGCTCACCCTGAGCATATGCTCGGGTGAGCTAAAAATAAAGAGATATATAAGCAAAAGTGCAAAAAAATAAGAAAATTACATAATAGGTTTCTAATTATGGCATAATTATAGAATATCACAAAGCTAAACAAATCAACAATAAATAAATCAAATAATGAGGTAGCCAATGGACTTGTGTAATAAGCGGCTGCAAACATTCAATGGCAAACATTACTTGTATTAATTGCAGAATATGATAAATATAAAAATAAATATGATTTTAATTGTTTAATCGTTCTCAACGCTTAAATACTGACTAATTTTAACGTATAAGGTAATTTTTTAAACATGGTGATTTATCATTTGTCTGTCTACACTATTCGGTCATTTATAGTGTAGACAATTTTTGCAATTAATAGGTCATCAAAAGAAGTGGACCAATCTTTTTAAAAGCTTTACAAAGTTAATTTTCTCATATAAAGAGTTTCTTGGCCATTTATTGGTAATACAATGTATATATCTATTTTATTCAAATTATTGTACAGAAAAGTTTGTTTGTCAAATTGCTCATCTGTCACAATTTTGTCATCCATTCCAATACTTATACTGATATTTAAGACATCGGTGCTGCTAAAAAGAACAAGAATTGTCATAAATTTAAGTCCTTATCCTTTGTCGTCTTCAGCTGTAAATTGAACTCTTCAGAGATAAATAAAGAAATTGATATGTTCAGGTACATCCTTACCTGTGCGCTGTAAACTTACTGAAGTGGCATTAAGAGTATTATGTCGTGATTTATAATGAATATTTTGTACCTGTATTAGTTTAATTATGATGGGCTTAGCTCGGGTGTATTAAAATGTTGGAAAGTTGTATGAAACTGCAACTATGATCATCACATTTTCTAACTCTGTGTGGACATCATGTCTACCCAAACAATGGTAATGAATGGTTCCATTTCTAACATCAGACGTTGTTGCGAACATATGCATGATTGAAAAAGTTCACAACTCAGCTAAAAATGTCTGATACTGATTACTTGGTGCAATTACTCGTAAAATATCAATTATGGTTAATGAACAGTCAAAATTCTGGAACAAATTCCCAAGGTATTATGTCAGACAGATACAACAGATTGATGTAAAACAAAAATACGTATTGCTTACCATATATGTAACTGTTATTTCAAAATTAATTCACAAAATAGTAACTGCAATGTTTTAGCCCAAGGAAACCGAAGCAAAACTACTAGCGTTTATTACCTTATAGATATAAAATATAAATTTAACAACTGAGGACAATTTTTGTATTGTATTTCTTTGTGTTGTCTGGTCTATTTTTTTCTCTCTTTTATCAAGTAAAAAATAAAGTGTTCTGAGTAGTGTGTAAGGCTTTCGATAAGATAGGTTGTAAATGAATGTGGATTTATTTATAGCAAATATATTGACATTTAATATTATAAAACATTGTAGGTAAATGAATATATAAGGAATATGAAACAAAGAAGAAAAAGAAACAATATTTGACGAAATTTCTTATTTGTATTATCACATTTAAATCAACTTTCGCATAGAGACAGCACCTTGTTTGCATAATATGATAGTTTGGGAATCTGTTAAAAGTGCGAGTATGCTACGATGATATAACAAGATAGTTCTTAATGAAAAGTTAGTGATTATTAGATAAATGTAATACACCAAAGTATTTGATTTATTGAACAAATCCATTGGATAATGAATACTATTAGTAAATGGAAAAAAATAAACATTAGCAGTTAATTGAAAGCTTGCTGATTTAAGGAGATTGTTTTTAGTTTTATTGTAATATAACACGATTGGGGTGAGTCATATGAGAAGATATTTCCGAGAAGCAACTTGTTTACTACATAGCTGCACACAGCGAAAACACATAATGTAGTCTACATTGCCTAGAGATTGTTGAAAGTGATACTTACACCAGACACAATTAGTCAACTGAATGTTTTATAATTGCATTTAGTTATACTATGATAAGAAATTGATCAAATTTTACGAGAACATAATAACAAAATTAGTTAAATATTACTTTATTAATGGCAACAAACACGCCTACATAAACAAATATGTATTTTGACAAGATGCAAACAATAAAGGTGTAAAACATGTAAGAGTAAATTGTACCGTTAATGTTGTAATCTATACCATATACTATATCATTTATTACTTCCATTATAAGCCCTGATTTCAGCTCTTTTAAGTGTTGCAAAAAGACTACTGCTCAAGCCTCAAGTAGGTGCTAGGGGGCATGCGGGATGTTGCACTTTTCATTATCCCTCATGTACAGACGCAATCGAACCGAGTCTGCAATTTTCATGTCATTTTGTTGTGATTTATGCCTCTGAGGGATTAAACATTTTCCGAATTTCCCTACAAGATTTCTTCGTCGTTTACAAGACTGTATGAGCATATAATTTATTTGTTTTTCACTGCAATTTATTTTTCTTTGCGTATCTTAACTAGTTACCAATGCTTCAGTATTGTCGACTAAATAAACTTTAAGGCGGTGCTAGCGGGCGTGCGAAGTGCTGCACTTTGAATTATCTATCTTATACTAACTCAATAAAACCGCTTGCGTGATTATGTAAATCTAATCAAGAATTGATACTTGTAATATTAAATGACGTATGTTTTACATCAAATAAATATATTTTCATTGTTATACTGCTTATGATAAATTAAATGTAGAGTACATTGTAATTTAATACTTTGTTAGAAACCCTTTTATGACTTTTTAATTACTCTTATATAACCACTTATCTGCCTTCATCTAAGAATTTGCAAGTGAAATTAACATTTATAAAGTGCAAATGCATGTACCTTTGGTAGAGGTCGGCTAAGCAATCACGCAATTTTATAACATATAATTATGATTATCATATTTCAACGATGTTAATGTCAGTTGCGTACGGCTGTTATAGATTACAAAAATAATAGATTCTTTGCTTCAGTCAACGTTACTCAAGACGAAATTAAACGTTACCAAAGGAAAACGTACCACTCGACAGTTTGTTACATTTGCGCACATGTTTACTGAAATAGTTCTGAAGAAAAGATTAAAAATATCAAATTTGAGCATAGTATATCTTAAAATAAGTATCTGATATTCAAAAAGATAAAAAGATGTTAGGAAATTATGACATAGACGTGTTCTTCCAATTTGATAGAAAACTTAAAATATATCAGAAAAAAATGGTTATAAGCATATGCATAAAGAATATAAAAATACCTATATCATTTTAGGTCATTATTAATAGTCTAGGATATGGAGACAAACTTACAATCAAACCGAGTCTGCAATTCTCTTGTAATTGTGTTGTTTCCGAGGGATCACTTTGTTTCCACACAAATTAATTGCATACAAATTATATTACATAACCTTGCACAGTATCGAGAGGAAAGTTTTTATTTCATGTTTAATATACATTTATGAGACTTATTTTTATTGATTTTTAGATCATTGTTCAATAATAGTTTACTTGATCCATGCCATTCATATCAACTTAGTTTATATCAACTGGTAAATTGTGTTTGTTCTCTAAGTTATTAATTTGTTATTTATATTTTTCTTGTTCTGATTTTAATCAAAATGAATATCAAGATCATTGTGTTTTCATCTGCGGATGTTTTGAAATTGAAAATTACACCATTTTTATGTTTGAATTCTGCTTAAGTCGGTGCTAGGGGCGTGGACGGTAGTTTACACTTGACAGTACCGTCCATAAACAGGCTCAATCAAATCGAACCTTAAGTATTTTCAATTTTGCCGTTGGGATTATTTTCTCTATTTTAGTTAGTAGTTTATTACAATAACTGTTAAATTAATAAAGAATTGATTTTTTTACTTAATTGCGCTTTGAGCCATTTTGTTATTATATATTTATCCCTTTGATACTGGTTCATCTTATTTGACAAATGAAGGTAATATAACGTCCATAAATAAATCAGTTTTTATATTCAAGTACAGTATCTAAGTCCCTAAATATAAAATCAATGAAAATTTACAAAATATAATTGGGCGCATTATGGCTAAACCACTGTCATCATTATAAGTACTTTCATGTGAATGTAATTACGTATTGGCTGGAATAAATCTACAGGGTCTCTGTCTACTGTTAACGTAGATTCTTTGTCAATTACAGTACTTAACAAGACTAATTGAATTGTTATGATCAGTCAGGTAATCATACTTGATAGTGATTCTTGTCTCACAATATTTTCTATAAAGGGAACAATATGCTTTAGAATCATATATCAAAATAACACTTCATATTTGAAATATTGGTTGTTATTGTCTGTGTTTGTTTTATGCCTCAGATTATCTGATGTAAATGCCAATTGATATAGATACATTTGCTAATAATTTCTGAAGTTGCCATCCTTTATAGTTGAAGTTTGAATGTTTTCTGACTAAAAAGCCTATAAAATGTCTGTTCATAAATTTGAATAAAATATTTGATAAGCGGAATAAATAGGTTACGATAAACTCCTTTTGGTGAAAAAAAACATGCACTGAATATGAAAATAATTGCTGCACATTTTAAAGAAATTGCTTAAAACTAAAATAGTGCATTTAAACATAGATTTTGTTAAAATCTATTCGTAATATATTTGAAGACTTTTGATATAATCAGGTTTAAGCAAAACAGAAGTCAATATAATACTTTTGAAATTTCTTATATCATTTTGTCTTACAGAGCAACATAAAATAACATTCAATATGTGAATAAATGTAATAAAGACATAAAAATAAAAATCACTTTTATAATTCGAGGGCCGTTGTCAACAATGCATAGGAGACATATCAAATAGATAGATAGAGGAAGTTTTCATATAACATAATATGATTGCAAGGGAATATATATGAAACATGAAAAAGAATACGCCTATTATATATATTAATGAAGTCTAGACAAGCCTGATACTTTTTTCTATATTTGAAAGCCATTCATCTGTCGGCACAATTTATTAAGCGACAATACAATTATGCTAATTAGTTTCATTTATCGATTACAAGATGAAAATTGTGACATATTTTAACAAAAGTGGACACCATTATTGAATGATGCACAGCCAATCAAAATAGTAATATCAATCGGTTTCAAAGAATGAGGCGAACAATAAATTCGTGCTTGAAAGGAGAATTTCAAAACACCACGAAAAACAAACAAACAAAATGAAAACAAATTTCAAAATAATATTATTGTGATAACGTTACATTTATTTTTACTTTGATGTTCAATATTTCAAGTTAATCGCTTAATAGTGATTTTGGTATTATAACTAGATTGAAATGACTTGTATGGTCATTTGTCAAACAACAAAATAATAAAATTGATAGGTCTATCGTTTCAAAAAGTATTCTTAATATTGATAAACAAACACACAAACCAAATACACATTTAATTCGATATAATTTACGATTACTTAGTATGAATGTGACTGATTACCAACTTTGAATATATTGCTAGGACAAAGCGTTAAAATTGTTTTGAAATTCATATTAAATTGTATTTACCTACGATTTCTTTTTTTATAACAAGTATGTTTGTGTGAATATACATATGACTATTATACTACGTGTATATAAAACTGAGACATGTATATGAAATTATCGGAAGTATAATGCAAATATCAGTTATAAACTTAATTTATTTTCGTAAATGTCTATAAACATATCAAATGAATATACTTGCGACTATATCTTTAGAATACATTTTGTCTGTCATTTATTATTTACTTAATTATTCAGTTCGAATTCTAAAAAAAGCGTTTTTTTAATGAAAATATTACAAGCATTAACTTAACTTTGTTATGTTATATTCATTAAAGAAGAAAAACCTATCTACTCACATTCAGAAAACATAAATCAAACATGAAAGCAGAAAAAATCAATAACCTTTTTTTAATAAGTTTGATTTGCATGCTTAAGTTAATTTCACATTTAGGCTGTTTATATTTATCAATAAACAAATCGTTTTAAATCAGACAAGCTATGCTATCTTTTTTGGTTAAAGTTGTGTTAATAAAACGCATAAAATTCTCTAGTAAGATATAGTTTGTTTATTAGTGTTCTTAACTTATAACCTAATACATGCCATTGTATTCATTGAGAGAAAAGCATTATATCAAGGTTATACATATCTTAAATGTTTGATGAATAAGATTGACGTTAAGATTGCTATGGTGACAAAGACAAGTCATTCGCAAGATTTAAGTTTACTTTATCAAAGTAATTAGCAAAACAAGATAGCATCAGGTTTCATTGTAATAGAGGGGTTAGATAGGGGTTATAAGGTCATGAACTTATTTCAAGTACAGATGAATGCACATGACGTCTCATGAATAAAAAGTCCATCCTAGAAAACAGTTTAGCATTTCAATTTACATTCCCGTTAGCAGTAAACCAAGCAAAAGACGAATCCACCTGGGACCAGTCATTTACAGACACATCTTGTATGACAATTTGTCTAATTACAAGCGATTCCTCATATCACATGTAAATAAACTTATTTTTTGTGAGCTTAGTTATGAAAATGATCGAAAGAGTAGTTAAGTAGTATATACGTTGTAATGTTCTTATAGATATATATTATATAGCCTGAGGTATTACAGTTTTATAACTGTATTGCCAAAATTTTCTTTTTTTCTCCATGATTTTCACAATTTAATATTTTAAGTATTTAATATACAAAGCAATTAAAAGAATTATGTTAATTTTAAGGAAGAACATTTAATATGGTATAATGGTTGACAATTTACATTACATTTCTGTTTTATTTTGTTTGTTGACATCAATGAAACGTACATAACTTATGCATGTGTATTCCGTTTCATTATTTTGTTGTAGAAAATAGTAGTTTTGTTAAATATAGAGTTTTAGAAAATGTTGCATTTAAGAGTAATTTACGAATTCGCATTTCCTTCTGATCGCATTGATTGAAAGCGATCATATAATCTTATGATCGATTCTCGAAAGAGTTGTTACATAGAATGTCTCTGTTATTTAACACACATTAACATTATTCAATATGTAAACAGGCCTGTCAAACTTTAAAACAAACTGGAGAATTTCCAGTATCATGAAGGGTAAATGAATTGTAGTCAAGACGATTCATAGTTGTTTATTGAAAAGCAAGTAATTTTATATTCATTTTGAGTAGTGTTTTCATTACGGCGTCATTGAAAAATGTTTGCATTCTATGTGTTTAAAATGTCTATCTATATTTGAAAACATTGTTCAAAATTTAATGTGAGTTAAGCATGATAATTACATAGACGGCAAAAGAATTCCGAAGAGACTAATAAGCAATGTAAACAAGTAAAACATTAACACTTAGTGACATGTTGCAGGCGAGAAATAGAAGAGTGTACATAACATTATCAATTCATAATGGATGTGTCCGCAAAAAACAACAACATATGATGTCACCGAGAGCAAACCAAAACATGGTGTGTTAAGGGAAATAATTACCTGAAAAATATCACAGTTTAAATGAGAATTATGACGTGAATCAATTTGAAGAAATATTGTCCTTTAACTTTAGCTGTATTTAGAATAGAACTGGCTAGAGAATATTCGTTTTTATTAGAGCTGCAGTGTGTTTAACTAACTACTCTGTAGCTTAGGCATCGTTTATTTAAGTATCGAATAGACAACACGGAATGGCCTATAAATTATTGTCTCTACACATCTTATACTGTATTAAATTTTCATCCAGGACAGACTGGCAAGAAATCGCATAAAATGGTGTCGTACAAGGCAAGTCATTGTACGTTAGACATAAAATGATAAGATCACTTCACTGAACAAGACAAATCTATAAATTTTAAAATAAAACAGCATTGGTTTCACACTGAAAAGTAAAGGAGCAAATTTAATATCATGAATCCTTTTTTTTTTATAAAAAAACCCCCTGCTGTATGCTACCAGAGAAGTCATTATAAATGTTTTATATCAAATTAGATTTGATTAATTTTATATATTATTATCTATATATGACACATATTTTCTTAACACTGAAAGGACAAATCAACAATGACATTGTCATTTGTGCTATCAAATATTTCCATGACGATTGATATTGTACAAAATATAAGAATTTAGTCCGTGTTTTGGTTATAGATTACTAAAATTATTCCTTCAGGTAAGAATATATATTGTTGTTAGTTTAGGAACATCGACATGTTTCCTATTTTAATCGATATTTATAATAGTTTCTGTAAGATTTTCAGCAGTAACTATAGTTATTATTATTATTTATTTATCGTTAAGTATTATGAGTTATCATACCGAATGCAGATCAATCTCCGACAAGAACACCTCAAATGTTATTCGTCATTGTGTTTCTTTGATTTTTGGTGTGTTTTGTTGCTTGTTTTTGTTGTTGTTTTTGCAATTTTGAGTTTTCATTTAACATATGAACCATTTTGTAAGTATTCATCAGCAACTAAAGATCTTTGCATCTCGTGCAAATTAGATATATTTTTAAATAACTTTAATAAATTAAGATATATATTACATCCCTTCATCATAAAATTGAATTGCAATAGTTGTCTATACTTTTGGTGGCAATATAAAGATATCCTTATGAATCAGTTGTCTTTACGATATAACATTTATAATGAACTGGAAAACCTTCTCCTTTGAAATTCAGAAGTAAGTGTTACATTAGATGGATTACGCGTGGCGATCAATCATTATTTTGTCTTCTTTTTTTTGAAACCACAACAGAACAACATTAACGAACTTAAAGCGTTTTATCTAAAAATTAGTCCTTCATTTTGAATGATTTCCAAGTAATTTATATTTTAAAACAAAGTCAATTATTTAATGTGATCTAAGTTTATAGAAATTGATAAAGATAGCAAAGTATTCCGAAAGGACGCAATAAAACATTGTCTACAAGTAAAACATTTATTCAATACTTAGCGAAATATTGCACGCAAGAACTATCAGGAGTTCTCGTAACATAACCTATTCATAACTACTGCACCTTCAATTAACATATGATGTTCCACAGGAACATACCAAAACATGTTTTTTTTATAATAACACCATTTAGAGTTCGATTTGTTATAGCTTGAAGAAAATCTGACTTCAATATTTGCTGTTGTGTTGAACTATCTAGAGAGCAAATCCATTTTTAAATATTTTTATCATTGTGGTTTGTTTAAATATTTTATTGTCTTATCTATGAAAACATTTATTTATATATGCTAGTCAAAATCATCCACATTCCACCATAAATATGTCAGACTGAGTGTTATCAAGTGTAATATTAAATTATCTTTTATAAAACGCTATTGGTATTTTTGTAATAACATACAAATGATTTTGTTTGGTAGTATATCGATCATTGTGCAAACAGACGAATTCGACAAGAGAAAGAAAAACAAGACAGACAATCATATTAACAATATATTGCTGAGTCAAGCTATAATAAAATATCAGTGCAATATGTTTTTGATTTGCTAGAGTACACACCAAGACAGAATTTCTTCTCAGTAAACGTCTCCTCATATTTCACATAATTAAAGTTACAAGTTTTCATCCGGAACTAAAAACTGACAAGAAATCTCTGGAAATTGTGTCGCACGAAGTGGATTATTCTCAGATGAATTGCTTCTATTAAGATAAGAGCACTTCAAAACACAAATTTCTAAAAAAAATACAGAAACCAATGAACATTGTTTTTTTCCCTTCTGCTGTTGATATTTTAGATTCTGAAAGTGTCACGTATATGTAATAATTTTGTTTAGTTATTTTTGTTCCATTTATTATTTTATTTTTTAGATAAACTATGTACAACAATTGCTTCATACCGACAGAGGCATGAGCATTTCTTTTTCTAAAGTTCATTTTGAATGATTAAACGACCCTCTTTTATGTCTTTTAAACAGACAAGTAAAATGAAAATATCATATCACTTATTTATAATTATAAATGTTTGATTAAAAATGTTCCTGGTTTAAGTCATATATTCTTAACACTGAAATAACAAAGTATCAAAAGGACAATCCCAGAACATGTGTTCCCTTGTTTATAGTTATTTTCATTATGTTAATATAATATGAATTGGGTAAAGTGATATCAAGTATTTAGTTCATATTTATATAAATGATAATTCCTGCTTCAAGTAACAAATCATAGTTAAGGAGTAACGGAAATATTTCTTTATCAGGTGATATTCAGAATAAATTCCTATGAAATATAATGCAGCAAGTTTAATGTTATATTTAACATATCGTCAATTGCGCTAATTAAATCAAAATATTTCTGAATTAAATTATTATCATTGTTGATTTGGTTTTATCGTGTTTTTCTTTTTTTGTGTGTGTTTTTTTTAATTATTAGATGATAAAGATTTGATTGTCACTTTAAAGAGAAAGAAAACCATTAATTATTCATCAGAAACTTAAGAATTCTGTAGCTTGTAAATATCAATATATTTTGGTAAGAACATCATAAAGCACACTACACATCTTCATTTTAAATGAAACATTGCATTGTTATTCTTAATATAAATCATTATTCTTAAAAAACGATACATGTAACCACCTAAATCACTCATATAACTTAAACAGAACATTCAATCTGAATCTTATACTGTTTAAAGACTGCATTTAGGGCATGATAGATGCTCATCAGCTTACGAAAGTAGAGCTAAATGTAAAATAATTTGTCATAAATAGACAAAATCATAGGCACTGTACTTACTGACAAAACGAAAGAGAAGCACAATATTGTTTACTTGTAAGGCCAATGAGCATTTATTTTGAAACTGTAACAGACCAAAAACAGAACAAATTATTTGTTTGGAAATAAAGATTAGTTTCAAAAAATAGTTTCCTCATTGTATCATTTTAGATTTAAATGGGCCTTTAATTATAACATCATGTATTAAAGTAAAATACTGAACTATTGCCATGACTCTCCTGCCTTTCTAAATTATTATATTTAAGTTGAATTGCTAATGTTGCTATTCATTTCATTATAAGTGTCAGTAAAGATTTCGAAAATGAAACAGACAAATTAATGATCAATATTGCAATTGCATTTCCATTGCAAAATTCATGATACTATTCATTTCTTTAACTAATTGTTGTAGTTTAACTTAATATTCAGATTTAGAAAAAAAGAGTTAACGAATACACATGTCGAATGGTTAAAAGACGCGAATTAAAATCTTTATATTTCAGGGAATAAACATCGCTGCTGCCTTTTGAAATAGAGTATATACTCGTGTGAAGCAGTCATTTGTTGTCTTGCTAGTTTCAAAATTGCCAAAAACAGATTGATGATAACTATGCATATCCACCTCATATGTTACATATGTTATTCAATACAAAAATAATTCTATTTTGTTGCAGTATTCTGAGACATGTTACTTCTTCTTCTAGTCAAATTAACTCATAAAACATTATTCATATCTTGGCAAACAAGTAAAGACGTTGCTAACAGTGCATGTTAGAATAGTCAACTATATATTTCATATCAGAATACATACATATTTATGAGTCGATATTTAAAAAAGAAATAATTGGAAACATTTGTTATTGTGATTAATTCGTTTGACAAGCTGGAAGCACAAGCATGTTCTGTCATATTGATAGTTTCCAATCCAATAGTCAACCAATTTCGTAAAGTAGTAGAAACAACACAATTATGTTAACAAGTCTCTTGTCGATTATAAAATGAAAGTAACTGTTGTGATATTAAAACATGATCTGATAAATAGCGTTATTATTATGTAATAACGTAAAAACACAGAACAATGAATAACAATTATGATAAACTGATATATAGAAAGGCGGATAATTAAGGCATGTGACTAATGTTGCTTTTGAAAGCAAACAGTTCGTTACAATATTATACCAGCCAAACAATAGAACATTTTAGTCATGAAAAAAATTGATTTTGTTTTATTTTGCCAGATAGCTCAAACGACGTCTCAGATTATTAAATAAAGTTTTAAGGTCATTTGTCAAACTAAGACTAATGCCTGGGTTTTATAAAGTTTCCAAATTTGATCCTTTGGGCCCTCCACAATTGAGAAGTTCAATCATACAGAAATGTAATTACCTTGAAATGTTTCGAGATTGTTGAAGAGTTTAAATCCATTACTTTTGATTTTGTATAGGATAGTTTGTAAAGTTATAGTGTCGATGTAAAACGTTTTCAGTACTTTTCCTTGCTTTGGTGTAAAACAGTGAATAAAAATAAAATGAAAAATATTAACTACGAAACAAAATATCTTAAGTGTTAGCCTAAATGTATTTATTTATAAGCGTCATCAAATACTAGTTATGTTCCAGGGAAATGATGCGTTCAATAAAAAATTATTCTGAAATCAATGATTTAACGAAAGTATAATACTACAACACTAGTTCCCAATCCATGAATATATTATGTACATATAAATGATAATGTTGTAAAAATCTAACATAAATTTATTTATGTATCTCAATATTTCAATTAAATGATATTTGTTAGATAAAGTATAGTCCGCATACTAGACACGTTTGCATGCATTTTTCAGTCGTTTCTAGTTTTGTTATTTACTTTTATCAACTTTCTTTTCACATTTATATGACATTTTACTAGATTGTTTTATGACACCTGAAAATCTTAACTATATGGTGTTGAAGCAGAGAACAAATTCAATTTACTTGATGCCTAGATAACTGAAATAATTAGCATCTGCTTTAACAAGAAACCTTTGGTTTTAAAGGCATTTGCTTTAATTGTCAAACAGGGAGTTATCTCATAGAAAAACGTGTAAGTGCTGTAGCAACGTCTTGTTGACAGAACACAACATTGTGTCACATTCTTTGAATATTATCCAAGGTTTGAAAAGAAAATTTGAGATCGTTTCCAAAGCTATACTTGGTTTTAAATCATGCAATTGTTTGAAAAGAAAACTAGAATTATCGAAACATGTTAGTCTCATTTTGAAATGAAAATCGATTTTGTAATCAGTTCTTTACTTGAAGATTGTTTAAGGACTGGAATACCCTTCCAATGAATTTCAAAAGTAATCGTTTCTTTAGTTTGATGACTCGTGACAACCAATGGTTTATGATTTTTGAACACATCTAAACAATATAAAAGTAGTTATTAACAAAGGTTTCATGATCATATAATTTGCTTTAGTCGTTTTACCTTATAGCTTTAGGAAATATTTCCATCATTTTTAATGCTTTAATGGTTGTTTATATTTTAAAACGAAGCCAAATATTTAATGTGAATCTCATACAATAAATAATTCATAATAATTGCGCCCTAAAATTACATATGATTTCACTCTTGGAAGCAAATCAAAACAATGTGATTTTAGGGACATGCATGATTTCAAAAGGCTAAACTGTTTGGATAAGAGGCAGAATTAAAATGTAAATCAATTTGTTATAGGTTTAGAAATTACTTATTATAACCACTCTTATTTCAGATATGTTTAGAGAAGAAATCTGTTTTTTAATTTTTAACAATTTGCAAATGTAACGCTTAAATTAAATACGAAACATTGCAGTATAATGATTTACTACAGTTAACACTAATGCTTACCCAATAAATGTCTTATCATATCTCAAGTAATTAGAGTAACATGCTTTCAACCGGAAGGAAAGACTGACAAGAAATCTCTTAAAATTTTTATCGCATTAATTGAGTCATCGTCAGATAAATTGATTGTAGTAAGGCAAGATCACTTTAAACAGGAGTTTCTTGTACATTAAATGACATTTTATATTCAGGAAAGAATGAAAATTACTTTTTACATATTGTATGTAAAATGTATACGTGTTAGCTTGTGTTTTTTTATGTTTTAACTAAAGATAATTTTATTCTACATGTATACATGAAACAATCAAGCCATACAAACAGTGACATACACGTCCCTTTTATTCATTATTCCGTGTGCATATACAACATACCGTCAAATTCAACGTATTTATGTTTTAATTGAAAACAAATGTTGTGAAAATATGCGTATTCAATATAAAATATACACGCACGTATATTTGAAACTG
This sequence comes from Ruditapes philippinarum, assembly GCF_026571515.1. NCBI lineage: Eukaryota > Metazoa > Mollusca > Bivalvia > Venerida > Veneridae > Ruditapes > Ruditapes philippinarum. The sequence continues at coordinate 16,027 of NW_026855830.1, forward strand.
GTAACTTGTTGAATTACACTACACACCTTTATTTCAAATAATGTATTGCAATGCTGTAATTCATGAATAAATCATTATTCTTGAAAAATTGATAAACAAGCCAATCAGTGCCAAACCTTAAAATTACATTCACTTTCTAGTCCAACCTTTTTGAAACTCAAATTTCGCAAGTTAATTTCATAATTCAATATATAACGGGAATTAAAAAGGCGCACGGATGCTTTTAAGGTTAGTTACTTTGGAACAATGCTTATATCCCAAATATAAAAATGCACGAAAACACAAAAAGCATGGTGATAATAAAAATATTTGTCATTCTATGTTACATGATAATATCCGTACCTCCTATATAAGACAACGACAACAACAACAAAAGAAACAACAAACAACAACAAAACACACACACACACTCACACACACACGCTCGCGCGAGCCTGCACGCACGTTCACATACACAGAAAGGAAATCCCAAAAACATAAATACGTTTCGGGGCTTTAAAAGGAAGAAGGTCCAGAATGGAAAGTACAATCAAGTTCATAGTATTTAGTATGAAAAATAACATCAAACCACGACAGGTAAATGTATGAATGTTGTTAGTTAGTGAGAGAAACATGATCTGATAATTATAGCAGATAATAAATTGTTCTAAAACAAAATGTAATCAGCAAACCCATAATTGTCAATCCGTTAACAAGTATAACTCTATTAATATCATTTGTTTAAGAAATTCTTTAGTAGAACTTCCAAATGATATATTTCTATTGTTTTGTTCTTAATATTTTGAACAATTTTTTGAAAGTGCGTCCATTGAAGACCATTTAACCTGGCGAAAGAAATAATTCTTTTTACTAAATATATATACTGAAAACACATCTATTTATCACAGGGAAATATTTATTGCGTCTCTGTTTTATTTATTTACTGTCTTGTGAAATTGTATAACAGGGGAAGAGTCTGAAGGTCATCTAGTATCCAGTAGGTATCATATTATACTGAATAACAGACGTTTCCAGACAAAAAGTCGGCACAATAACATTTTGTGTTTGTTACAGATAAGCAAATGGCAAATACTATTCTTGAAAAAAAATACTATAAAACTCAATCTGATATTTATCCATTGCATATTAATTGAATATAATAATAAATTATATATCACGCACGTCTAATTAGGCGTCATTACTTATTTCACGGTAATAGCATATTTCCATGTGACTAGTATTACAAGTGGTCAAAATTGACATATTTATAGTCATACACCTTAACAATATAGAGTTTGTGCAAAATATTTTGAATCTGTAGATTTTTACGTAAACTAGAAGAACATTTTACTAATTTCTGCAAAAAGTCACAATAGTCCATTAAAATGTGTGCATACGTCTGAAACAATCATCATTTTCTAAATAATCTTGTCTGTTGAAAAAAATCAACTTTGTGTTACAAAGTTAAGCTAGTATTTAATATCAAAACTTGAGCAATATAACATTAAGTAAATTTTAACCTAAAAAATAAAACAAATGTCAGTGTAACAAAGCTAGTAATTTAAAATAATGACATACTGTTTTCAAAAACTGGCAGACCTATGGCCCATGTCTTGACCATTAAATTTATTTTTGATTGAAAATGTTTTTTGTTTCCTTGTGTCATACAGCAGAAAATACCTGTAAAATGTTACGGATTATAAACAATTTTTATGCAGTAAGTCCATTGTTTCCCTTCGTGTTTCAAAGCGTTAAGTACCGTGGACATAGAGAAACACAGTTATTATAACATGTAAACTTAAAATATTCCGGCTGATAGAAAAAAGTTCCAAATCAAAGGTATCCATCCTTAGGTTATGTCGTTATCATGTCGACCTGTCCTTCATTTTTGCACTGCTTCTCAATATAAACCATTGCAGATAGATAAGTACGAAATATTTCTGCCTAATACAATATAAGCTGAGTAAGATTTCCTTTCAAATCTTGAGTCATCAAAATATGACTTTTACTTTCTATAACCTTCTATTTACTACTACTCATATCTAATACAATAAAATACGAGGCAGACGTTGTTGAAAATGCATGTGGGAATACTCTTTATAGCTTTACATTTCCATATTTCATTTGGGGAGACATAATTAAAAGAGTATGATATATCTAAAACCGAAGAAAAATGGAATGCTTATTGTATTGTGATTAATGATGTCTACACAAGATTGATATTTTCTGCTATATTCAAGAGCCACAAACCAGTCAGCACATTTTTGTAAAGCAGCTACACCATTATGGTAATTAGTCTCATGCTGATAACAAAATGAATGTACATGTTGTGATGATAAATATATTTTAACAAAAGACGTTCTCGGTATCTAATTATAATAAAAACAGAACATGGTAGTGATAACAATCATTTTAAAAGACAGGAAGGCACTAAACATCATTTTCAAAGAAAGGAAAGAACTCACGTGAATAATGCTGCAGACGATCAATGATAACTTATTTACCAGACAGCAAAGCAAACACAGTGAGTGTAAAATGAACGTTTGAGAGATGAAATAAATTTCAATTTAACCTTGCAGTAATATTATTAAGTATCATTCCACTAGCATCAAGAATGACTGATATCAACTTGATCGTAAATGAAATAATCTACCTCCCCTACATCAGGCCAATTCTAGAATACGTCGATGTTGTTTACATCAATTGCACTTAACATGAAAAAGGTGAACTTGATAATATCCAACATAAAGCTTCTAGCATTGTGTGCTATCATGTGCTGCTTATGAGCTCAACAAGAAGTCCTTTGGGAAGCTCTAGTATATTAGGCGAGGAATAAATAAATTGAGCTTCAAAAGATGAAAAACTGACTCTCATTAAAAACAAACAAGAAAAAAACAAAAACTTTGACATTATTGTAAAAATGACGTAACATACCTCTATGCAATATGACTTCAAGTAATCTAGCCATATATTTTTATTTGAAATGCATAACAATACAGTACTTTCTCTCAGCTTTTTCCAAACTCTTTCAGCTTACGATTAATGTAACTCCACACACACACACACACAAAACTTTAAAGGCAACACAAAGTGAAAACATCAACTAATATTTCAGCTGTGAAAAAACGTATTTGCCGAGATAGCAAACGATTCCATAGTCTATGCTACTCTTTAAGCTCCTCAAATTTACTCACCGAATAGATCTCCTCATTCAAACTACTTATTGCATTAAGTTTTTTTTTCTACCACAAATTATGAAAGTGTGAAACCTTGATTCATTTTATTAACACGACAAAAATTGAGTTTAATCTAATAAGGAATCTAACCTATTCTACTTCTTTCAGATATAACATTCTGCTATATATCCTTTGTCTTTCGTTTTCGCAGGTCGCAAATTTGACTATGTGACCAATGCTTTTTCAGTTTTTTATCTTTCATCAATGCTTCTAGTATAAATAATTATTTTTCTAATTACTTCAATATTTCAAACATTTCCAAAAATCCGTTTAATTCATAATCATTAATCCTATGTCAGGAAAAGGTCATATAGCTAATGACTGATGATATTAAATTAATTGTAAAAATGTATTTGTCATTTGTAACAAAAGACTTGTGTCTTGCCTGCATTATGCTTATTCATGAAGTTTAACACTAATTTACCAATTACATTAATCCATGTGGTTTTTTCAAATATTTTACAATTTTAACGCTCTTTTCCGAGTAGCTTCTTTCTTTTGAGATTTTATGAAGAATATAATGCATCCTAATTCAAACTTAATAATCTTAATACAAACTTAATAATCTAAATATAAACTTTAAAAATCTTAATAATTAAGCTTAATACAAACATATTTTCATTAAGTTATCTGTAGATAAATATCTTGTTTAAAACGCAATTCAGTATATTTTGTGTACTTGTTAATGTGTTGAATTCAAAGACAAGTAAAGGTCTAACAAAAAAACATTAACCGATTTATAAAATTCTATAACAATAATTTCTTAATCATGACTTGTTCATTTCATAAATATGTATACTCAAATATTTCAATTTAAAAATATTGAGTCTTTATAATTGACAAGTTGGCCGCTTACTGGCATTTGACGGTAACTGCTTGTGTTATTATTTAAGTTTAATTTCTACTTTTTAACAATATTCTAGAAATTCATTTTTAAGACACTGATAAATATATTTTTGACACGATGAATATGATAAGCAAACGCATTAGTTACTAAAAAACGTAATTTAATTCATATGGTGCGAAACAATTACAAATGTGCGTTTGAATAATCCTTTATATCTGTACTTTACATTGACATACATGTACATCTATAGCCGATGCAATATCTTTATAGAATTTTATAAACGGTAAATTGTGTTTGTTCCTATAGCTTTATGGTTGTTTTCTTGACAGATTTTATTACTTTAAATGTATTTATATGAATGAACATTGCATGTAAATATAGAAAATGTTCAGGAACAAGTTGTTCTGCAGCTATTTTTAGAAGTTTTCGAATATTTAACTCGCTTCCCAATTATAAGATGATGACACAATTTCTTTTCATTCATCTAGAATATTCTGTAATCATTTAATCTAAAACAAACAAAAAAACAAACAAATTGGCAATCCGGTAACAGCAAATGCCCCTTGTGGCTGAGTAGTTGCCTTTTATGGTCTATTATTTATCCCAGCGTGCTAGCAAAGATACGGATTATGTAATTGATTCTTAAGAGTCTAGGCATTTTTACGTTAAATCATGTAACACCCGAGGCGAGCCAAAAAGCACTTTTCCTGTTTCGACGCCATATGACGTATACTGTGTTGGTACGAGGAAAAATAAATATATAAATAAAATAAGAAAATAGACAAAGAATGAAATATATAAAAAAACAACAAACAACAGCAAATATATAGCTTTATACAATTTAAAACTTAATATTTAAATAAATATTAAAATAATGCCAACAAAGATGTTCTGAATCCTACTCTAATCGGTTCCCGCAAATTACGTCATATGAGGTCTCGCATTGCTCCTAAATGCCATGGCCGACTGTACTTATTGATGTTAGGCAAAGTTAAATTTTTATGACGATATTAATATTTTATACTTTAAATAGTATAGAACGATATTCAAATAATTGTTTTATCGCAAAATGAACAAGAATTAATTAGGACTAGGGTTTTTGCGAATGAAAAATAAGGTTAAATCAACGTATGCTATTCTGGTAAGGTTTCGTAACGGGTCAAATCCAAAACTTTAATGTTGCATCAGATGAAAAACAAATATGTTAAAAAGCGGCTTACAAAGTTTTGGAAGCCAGAACTAGCTTTAAAATAGTGAACTATCAGATAAACAACACATATTTTTGTCATGAAAAACATTTTAATGGTATATCATTCATTTTAAAGATTTCAAATTACAACAAAGCGTATAAAAAGTAAAGTATAAAAATTGTAAGTAGCTAATAAATAACGATAAACTCTTTCATTAATTAAAATTTACATAGCAATGTCTAACGTGAATATTTATTGAAAAATCGAATTAATATGTGTTTTAATAATCTTTTGAATAATCAATATACAAAAGGATAGTTTCCTGTTTTAGTTTTGATTTATTTATTTCAGCAGAACTGATATGCACTGAAAAAATGTATGTTTCATACTTGGGAATAGTGATCTGTGACCAATGCCGTACTACCAGGAAGTCTTGCTTATTTGGATACTTCATTCCTTGAGAAACAATTTTTTGTGAACAAATTGTAACGGACCTTCTATGTCTTGTCTGATATCATGGTAATTTAATCTTTAATGTTTTAAGCAAAGCCATTTTGCGTTTTTGTAACAGTTTCTATTATGTTTTTCAAATTACTTTTAACACTGCGTGCTGCTTAATTCATTGTTTTGCGTTCCCAGAACTCTTGGTGACAGAGCAGGGCATTGTTTTCACATTAAATATTTGTAAATTATTTTATAGTACATGTATATTTTGAAAAAAATAATAAAGTTTGAGAAATTTTTGAGCATAAGAATTTGTCTATTGGAATATAATCTGAAGATATATAAAATATATATGAATGTAGTGAGTATGAGTAAAATGCAAAATGCAAATGTATTGCTGATTTCCATTTAATTGAACCAGAATCTTTATTGATCTGCTTATATACGCAGGATCGTTTTCTGTTTTAGTTTTGATTTATTAATTTTCAGCAGAACTGATATTCACTGAAAAATGTATGTTTCATTACTTTGATTCCAAGGCAAATATAGTACACCTGCTGTTTTTATTTTATATTTCGTGATAAGACATTGAAATGTTTATCGACAAAAATTATTTGTCTCCAACATCAGCTTCGTTTTATCATATTTTCGCGCCTAAGTTTTCGTTTTTCATATTATCAATGAAACATAAAATGTAAATTCAACATGGTTTGCATTAACGCAGGGAGAACGACAAAGCTATCACGCCATTTTCAAATCAACATGTATCATGTAACTGAATATTACAGAAAAACAAACTTCCCAGAACGAGTATTGTTTTATTTCCTTTTTTAAGGTTTATTATTTTGTAATGTTTAGAAACAAACTGACATTTTTTATCATATTATATATGGCTTGTATTAGTATATTAAGAATTTATTTTTTATTGTTTATCATTGTCATAAAAGATAATTACATAACTTATTTTCACATATTGTAATTTATTTGTATCTTTTATAATGTTCCTGCTAATTCCTAATGTTATTTTGAGATAAAAGGAAAGTTTTGATAAAAAAAACAAGTATGTGAACAGACTTCATTGAATCTGTGCACATGAAACTGTGAAAGGTGTGCAATAACTCTCACGCACCTTGAACTGGCTGAAGCTTTAGTCCACCTTGAATAATTTTTGGAATCAATTATCTCGAAGAACAAACAAGAAAAACTCTAAATAATCATTTTCATTTACCGGCTTTTTAGTGACAATATCATTATAAGTATTTAACATGCATAAACTCACATAATTGGAGCGATAGCAATGAAGTCAAACATAGTTATTGTTGTATTCAAATTTCGTTTTGACATCTATTTTATTTAAGCATCAAATATAGCCAGTGCAGATGAAAACGTAATTTGTCCATTAAATATATCTAAAGAGCAGTATTTTGTCGTGCCGCCAGTAAAGTTATAACCTGATGTAGAAAACTTTCATTCTGAAGTATTCACATCACTTCTTCTTACTGAAGAATAAAAGAATAGTTGTGAGAACAATACAACTCAATACCCAATGCACATGGGAGATATTAGATAGATTTATGCACATAATTACATAATTGAATGAGAAAATATCTTAAACAGATGGACAGAATATATGACTTTTTAAATTGATATTAATGACGTCTAGACAAGATCGCAATCGACATTTATTGCAAGTGTGCACTCAATAATCACGATATTTCGTAAAGGTGTAGCAGCAGCAATTCCATGCAGGAAAAAAAAGATGTGGTTTTTTGATTGTTACTTTAGCAAATTAAGGAGACTTCATTTTATGGTTAATCCTAAAAGACAATTTTTAAATTAATCACAAAAGTGCTTACAATAGTTAGCACAAAGAAATGTACATACATTACACACACACAATACCAGAAAAAAATGTTCAATGACAAGCCGTTACTTTTGACAGAAAAATGAACCATAGAAATTATTATTTGTTTTTTGTTTAATTCCGGGTTAGTTTTTAGATTAATGTTAAATTTGTCAAATGACTAATATGTTTTCTGTTAACAGACATCCTGTATGTTCAAATTTAATTATTGCACTGAATAGTTGGTGTCCTTCTACATTAAATAAAATTTTAAAAACAGAAATAGCAACTATTTCAATAAATTGGAGTTTCATATATCCAGATCTTACTTTGGTGTCCAGACAACCAAAATGAGTATAACAATCCGCAAACCTCTTTGTGGCGAAATCGGAAGCTCAATTTTTGTTTGCATGAGAAACTTCGCCTTCGGATCATCCGTGCATCAGTATTAAATCAACAAACATGACCTAATTTAACGGTATATTTCCGCATTGTAATGGAAGTTTTCATACAAATTTAATCTTTTTAATGAGATGATTACATTTTTCTGAACGCCAGGCCTAATGCACCTTGAAGCTAAAACGGTTAAAGTGTGTTTGCACAAGAAAATCTCATATTTTCTGTGTTCCGGATAACAACTATAATACCGTGACGTAGCGCATACACAAGCTGATTATAGTCTTCATTTGCATGTTAAAATTCATATACGAACTTTAGTGTTACCGTGGGGTTTTTCGTTAAAAATCGTTATTTATAAACACTTTTTGATGAGATTTACAACAATACTGTTAAAAAGGATAATGAAACTGTTACTGTAAAAAATAGAATGCTTTGTTTTTAGGCCGACGGCAAAATATTTTTACATATTTATTTAATGTAACTTTAATGTGCGAAGAATGTAACTCTTTGTTTCTAAACACTTACTTGTTAAAGGGCATTTTGTCAAAAAGACTTTTGTAAGGATTTTACATCAGTATCAGTATATAAAAAGGTGATGTAATATAATCATGGGGGTTCCAATGACTTGAGCTAATGTTTAAATTCAATAAACAATTTACTACAGTAAAAGTTAAATGAGCGTACTAGTAACAATCTCCGCCAGGGTTAGTCACTGGCGTTTATTTTCATTGACCTCTCATTTCAGTCGTGGGAAACTTTATGAATCTTACGGTGATCATATCTTATGTACATAGTGATTAGCATGCATTTTTGTTAAAAAAAGTAAAAACAAAATATAAACACTAATCTAAATTCCTAAAAAAAAACTTTAAACGGTAACATTGATGTATAAAATTATTGTGTTACATATACTCGTAGTCGGACAAAAAAGAAGGACATTTAGTAAATGTATCCACATATCTTATATTCTCGAATCAACATTTGGATAAAAGCAAATTAAACTGAAATTTCATGGGAGAGACTTATCATTAAGAAACCACAAACAGATATTTCCTGCAGCCACATTACTCATTCAATTAAGATTCAACATTATCTTTACATAAATATGTCCAATAAGGTAATGATTTTTTAAACTTTCTATTTAAACTGTAAATGGTTATCAGACATTACAAATCATCTTATTGGTATAAAAGTCAATTAAAAAGTCTATAAATTATACCAATTTGTCTATTTATCAATAATTCTCCTCGAAACGGAAGCAAAAAACGACATAAATCATTAATGCAAAAATGATCAATTTAGATGCACTTATGAATATTTTACTCTCTCTACTTAAACCTCAATTAAAATTGCAACATGCGAATAAACAATTATATATTGGTGTTTTTTTTAAATTTACGATAAATTATAGTGCATTCAATATTTAAATTTATTACTTCAGTTTTCGTAATTCTGATATTGAATTTTAAGGTATATTTCAATTAAATTCATACAACTCGTTTGATTGATTTAAAGTTGTAACTCTTGTTGCTCGTTTCTTTCTGAACAAATGGTTTTGATAACTATTCACTACAAGGAAGGGATGTCATTTCATACTTAAATGCTATTTTTAATTTGTTCCCTGTCGAGCCAAATGAATGCAAATTGTCGTTTGAAGGTTATTATTGTAGATAAATATTTCCTGGTTGCAAGCGTTTTGGAATTTGCTTCTGCATTTGAATAATCACAAGCTTCAAGGCATTTTTTCACTTCTTTACAATGCTTGTGCAATATCCAGTAATTCACCTCCTTTGAAACAGTCAGCTTTGTTGCTTTGTGAGTTGCATGTGTACGGAACTGTTAAATTGGATATCATTTAGCCTGATGAATATTGATATTGTTGCTTTAATGATCAACGGGAAACGCAGAATAGGGAATGCAAAGTGAACAATTTTTTTGAACATGACTTTTTTTCATTCAACTCTTTCTTCTCTTTACAATAAAGCAACACAACAAACGAGTATAAGGGATTTCACCAAAACATCAAACTATGCATTTGTATTTTAAATTTTAAAAAAGCGTATTTATTTAATAGCAATCACAAAAAAATCTAATTTATTACTTTAATTGCCTAATTTTTAAATACCTTGCTACCATTGTAAAACGATTTGATGTTAACCTAACGACAACATACACATATACATGTATGATCATTATAATTTTGGTCAAGACAGATTTTTAAAGAAATGTTTTGTTTAATAAATATTAAAATGAATTATCATAAAATTTAAGCACGGCCTAAATAAACAAACACAATGAGTTCCAGTCTCAGGTTTATTGGCATATCGGCATACAAAATACGTTTGACTATTTGCAAATTTGAAACGGATGGTAAAGATTTCACAAAGGACATACAAAGAGTAGCATTTTGGATAAAATAAACACAGGCAATATAGAAAAACATCTATATTGATTTACACTTCATATACGTATAAAAAATAAGAACAGCAACAACAAGTGATAGAGATGTAATTAAGAATTAAATAGACTTTTAATACAGTTATTAATTTCATAACATGATAAATTCATCTAGCCGTGTTTCTTATTGTAGTATGGCTACTAGAAGCTAATATTCTACAGAATTTATTCAATCATGCAACGGAATAATTAGTTTCATATATTGTCTGAGTTCACCATACATAGGACACATAGCAAGAAATGATATTCAGATTCAACACAAAAACATGGTGTTAATAAAAATATTTGTCATTCTATGTTACATGATAATATCCGTACCTCCTATATAAGACAACGACAACAACAACAACAACAAAAACAACCAACAAAAACAAAACACACACACACACGCTCGCGCGAGCCCGCGCGCACACACACATACACAGAAAAGAAATCTCCAAAACCTAAATACTTTTAGGGGCTTTAAAAAGAAGATGGTCCAGAATGGAAAGTACAATCAAGTTCATAGTATTTAGTATGAAAAATAACAATATCAAACCACGACAGGTTGGTTAATGTATGCATGTTGTCAGTTAGTTGAGAGAAACATGATCTGATAATTATAGCAGATAATAAATTGTTCTAAAACAAAATGTAATCAGCAAACCTATAATTGTCCATCCGTAAACAATTATAACACTATTAATATCATTTGTTTAAGAAATTCTTAAGTAGAACTTCAAAATGATATATTTCTATTGTTTTGTTCTTAATATTTTGAACAATTGAAAGTGCTTCCATTGAAGACCATTTAACCTGGCGAAAGAAATAATTCTTTTTACTTATATATACTGAAAACACATCTATTTATCACAGGGAAATATTTATTGCGTCTCTGTTTTATTTATTCACTGTCTTGTGAAATTGTATAACAGGGGAAGAGTCTAAAGGTCATCTAGTGTCCAGTAGGTATCATATTATCCTGAATAACAGACGTTTCCAGACAAAATGTCGGCACAATAACATTTTAGTGTTAGTTACAGATAAGCAAATGGCAAAAACTATTCTTGAAAAAAAAATACTATAAAACTCAATCAGATATTTATCCATTGCATATTAATTAAATATAATAATAACTTATATATCACACACGTCTAATTTCGCGTCATTACTTATTTCACGGTAATAGCATATTTCCATGTGACTAGTATTACAATTGGTCAAAATTGACATATTTCTGTCATACACCTAAACAATATAGAGTTTGTGCAAAATATTTTGAATCTGTAGATTTTTACGTAAACTAGAAGAACATTTTACTAATTTCTGCAAAAAGTCACAATAGTCCATTAAAATGTGTGCATACGTCTGAAACAATCATCATTTTCTAAATAATCTTGTCTGTTGAAAAAAATCAACTTTGCGTTACAAAGTTAAGCTAGTATTAATATTAAAACATGTGCAATATAACATTTAGTAATTTTAACCTGAAAAATTAAAACAAATATCAGTGAAACAACAGCTATCGCAATTTAAATGATGACATACTGTTTTCAAAATGGCAGACCTATGGCCCATGTCTTGACCATTAAATTTATTTTTGATTGAAAATGTTTTTGTTTCCTTGTGTCATACAGCAGAAAATACCTATTAAATGTTACGGATTATGACAATTTTTTATGCAGTAAGTCCATTGTTTCCCTTCGTGTTTCAAAGCGTTAAGTACCGTGGACATAGAGAAACACAGTTATTATAACATGTAAACTTAAATATTCCGGCTGATAGATAAAAGTTTCCAAATCAAAGGTATCCATCCTTAGGTTATGTCGTTATCATGTCGACCTGTCCTTATTTTTGCACTGCTTCTCAATATAAACCATTGCAGATGGATAAGTACGAAATATTTCTGCCTAATACAATATAAGCTGAGTAAGATTTCCTTTCAAATCTTGAGTCATCTAAATATGACTTTTACTTTCTATAACCTTCTATTACTACTACTCATATCTAATACAATAAAATACGAGGCAGACGTTGTTGAAAATGCATGTGGGAATACTCTTTATAAATTTACATTTCCATATTTCATTTGGGGAGACATAATTAAAAGAGTATGATATATCTAAAACCGAAGAAAAAATGGAATGCTTATTGTATTGTGATTAATGATGTCTACACAAGATTGATATTTTCTGCTATATTCAAGAGGCACAAACCAGTCAGCACATTTTGTAAAGCAGCTACACCATTATGGTAATTAGTCTCATGCTGATAACAAAATGAATGTACATGTTGTGATGATAAATATATTTTAACAAAAGAAGTTCTCGGTATGTAATTATATAAAATACAGAACATGGAGTGATAACAATCATTTTCAAAGACAGGAAGGCACTAAACATCATTTTCAAAGAAAGGAAAGCACTAAACTCACGTGAATAATGCTGCAGACGATCAATGATAACTTATTTACCAGACAGCAAAGCAAACAAAGTGAGTGTAAAAAGAACGTTTGAGAGATGAAATAACTTTCAATTTAACCTTGCAGTAATATTAATAAGTATCATTCCAAAAGCATCAAGACTGACTGATATCAACTTTATCGTAAATGAAATAATCTACCTCTCCTACATCAGGCCAATTCTAGAATACGTCGACGTTGTTCACATCAATTGCACTTAACATGAAAAAGGTGAACTTGATCATATCCAAGATAAAGCTTCTAGCATTGTCTCTTGTGGTGCTAATCATGTGCCTCTTTATGAGCTCCAACAAGAAGTCCTTTGGGAACCTCTAGATATTAGGCGAGGAATAAATAAATTGATTCTTCTGTAAAAGATGAAAAACTGACTCTCATTAAAAACAAAACAAGAAAAAACAAAAACTTTAAATATTGTAAAAATGACGTAAACATACCTCTATGCAAATATGGACTTCAAGAATCTAGCCATCATATTTTATTTGAATGCAAACAATACAGTACTTTCAGACACAGCTTTTTCCAAACTCTTTCAGCTTACGATAATGTAACTCCACACACACACACACACACACTACTTAAAGGCAACACAAAAGTGAAAACATCAACATATTTCAGGCTGTGAAAACGTATATCCGAGATAGCAAACGATTCCATAGTCTATGCTACTCTTTAAGCTCCTCAAATTTACTCACCGAATAGATCCTCCTCATTCAAACTACTTATTGCATTAAGTTTTTTTTCTACCACAAATTATGAAAGTGTGAAACCTGATTCATTTATTAACACGACAAAAATTGAGTTTAATCTAATAAGGAATCTAACCTATTCCTACTTCTTTCAGATATAACATTCTGCTATATATCCTTTGTCTTTCGTTTCGCAGGTCGCAAATTTGACTATGTGACCAATCTTTTTCAGTTTTTTATCTTTCATCAATCTTCTAGTATAAATAATTATTTTTCTAATTATTCAATATTTCAAACATTTCCAAAAATCCGTTTAATTCATAATCATTAATCCTATGTCAGGAAAAGGTCATAAGCTAATGACTGATGATCATTAAATTAATTGTAAAATGTATTGTCATTTGTAACAAAAGACTTGTGTCTTGCCTGCATTATGCTTATTCATGAAGTTACACTAATTTACCAATTACTTAATCCATGTGGTTTTTCAAATATTTTACAATTTTAACGCTCTTTTCCGAGTAGCTTCTTTCTTTTGAGATTTTATGAAGAATATAATCATCCTAATTCAAACTTAATAATCTTAATACAAACTTAATAATCTAAATATAAACTTAAAAATCTTAATAATAAGCTTAATACAAACATATTTTCATTAAGTTATCTGTAGATAAATATCTTGTTTAAAACCAATTCAGTATATTTGTGTACTTGTTAAAGTGTTGAATTCAAAGACAAGTAAAGGTCTAACAAAAAACATTAACCGATTATAAAATTCTATAACAATAATTTCTTAATCATACTTGTTCATTTCATAAATATGTATACTCAAATATTTCAATTTAAAAATATTGAGTCTTTATAATTGACAAGTTGGCCGCTTACTGGCATTTGACGGTAACTGCTTGTGTTATTATTTAGTTTAATTTCTACTTTTTAACAATATTCTAGAAATTCATTTTTAAGACACTGATAAATATATTTTTGACACGATGAATATGATAAGCAAACGCATTAGTTACTAAAAACGTAATTTAATTCATATGGTGCGAACAATTACAAAATGTGCCGTTTGAATAATCCTTTATATCTGTACTTTACATTGACATACATGTACATCTATAGCCGATGCAATATCTTTATAGAAATTTATAAACGGTAAATTGTGTTGTTCCTATAGCTTATGGTTGTTTCTTGACAGATTTATTACATTAAATGTATTTATATGAATGAACATTGCATGTAAATATAGAAAATGTTCAGGAACAAGTTGTTCTGCAGCTATTTTAGAAGTTTTGATTATTTAACTCGCTTCCAATAAAAAAGATGACAAATTTCTTTCATTCATCTAGATATTCTGTAATCATTTTAATCTCAAAAAAAAAACAAACAAATTGGCAATCCGGTAACAGCAAATGCCCCTTGTGGCTGAGTAGTTGCCTTTTATGGTCATTATTTATCCCAGCGTGCTAGCAAGATATGGATTATGTAATTGAATTCTTAGAGTCTAGGCATTTTTACCGTTAAATATGTAACACCCGAGGCGAGCCAAAAAGCACTTTTCCTGTTTCGACGCCATATGACGTATACTGTGTTGGTACGAGGGAAAAATAAATATATAAATAAAATAAGAAAAAAGACAAAGAAAAAATAAATAAAAAACAACAAACAACAGCAAATATATAGCTTTATACAATTTAAAACTTAATATAAATAAATATTAAAATAATGCCAACAAAGATGTTCTGAATCCTACTCTAATCGGTTCCCGCGAATTATGTCATATGAGGTCTCGCATAGCTCCTAAATGCCATGGCCGACTGTACTTATTGATGTTTCAAAGTTAAATTTTTATGACGGTATTAATATGTTTATACTTTAAATGGTATAGAACGATATTCAAATAATTGTTTTATTGGAAAATGCACTAGAATTAATTGGGACTAGGATTTTTGCAAATGAAAAATATGGTTAAATCAACGTATGCTATTCTGGTAAGGTTTCGTAACGGGTCAAATCCAAAACTTTAATGCTGCATCAGATGAAAAACAAATATGTTAAAAAGCGGCTTACAAAGTTTTGGAAGCCAGAACTAGCTTTAAAATAGTGAACTATCAGATAAACAACACATATTTTTGTCATGAAAAACATTTTAATGGTATATCATTCATTTTAAAGATTTCAAATAACAACAAAGTGTATAAAAAGTAAAGTATAAAAATTGTAAGTAACTTATAAATAACGATAAACACTTTCATTAATTATTTAAAAAGCAATGTCTAACGTAAATATTTATTGAAAAATCGAATTCATATGTGTTTTAATAATCTTCTGAATCAACATACAAAAGGATCGTTTTCTGTTTTAGTTTTGATTTATTAATTTCAGCAGAACTGATATGCACTGAAAAAATGTATGTTTCATACTTGGGAATAGTGATCTGTGACCAATGCCGTACTACCAGGATGTCCTGCTTATTTGGATACTTCATTCCTTGAGAAACAATTTTTTGTAAACAAATTGTAACGGACCTTCTATTTCTTGTCTGAAATTATGGCAATTTAATCTTTAACGTTTTAAGCAAAGCCATTTTGCGTTTTTGTGACAGTTTCTATTATGTTTTTCAAATTACTTTTAACACTGCTTGCTGCTTAATTCATTGTTTGCGTTCCCAGAACTCTTGGTGACAGAGCAGGGCATTGTTTCACATTAAATATTTGTAAATTATTTATAGTACATGTATATTTGAAAAAAATAATAAAGTTTGAGAAATTTTTGAGCATAAGAATTTGTCTATTGGAATATAATCTGAAGATATATAAAATATATATGAATGTAGTGAGTATGAGTAAAATGCAAAATGCAAATGTATTGCTGATTTCCATTTAATTGAACCAGAATCTTTATTGATCTGCTTATATACGCAGGATCGTTTTCTGTTTTAGTTTTGATTTATTAATTTCAGCAGAACTGATATTCACTGAAAAATGTATGTTTCATACTTTGATTCCAAGGCAAATATAGTACACCTGCTGTTTTATTTGTTATATTTCGTGATAAGACATTGAAATGTTATCGACAAAATTATTTGTCTCCAACATCAGCTTCGTTTTATCATATTTTCGCGCCTAAGTTTTCGTTTTTCATATTATCAATGAAATATATAATGTAAATTCAACATGGTTTGCATTACCGCAAGGAGAACGACAAAGCTATCACGCCATTTTCAAATCAACGTGTATCATGTAACTGAATATTACAGAAAAACAAACTTCCCAGAACGAGTCTTGTTTTGTTTCCTTTTTTTAAGGTTGATAATTTTGTAATGTTAAGAAACAAACTGACAATTTTGTCATATTATATATGGCTTGTATTAGTATATTAAGAATTATTTTTTATTGTTTATCATTGTCATAAAAGATAATTACATAACTTATTTTCACATATTGTAATTTATTTGTATCTTTTATAATGTTCCTGCATGTTAAATGTACTATTATGAATGTATAATGTTGTAAGCAACAACAACAATAAAAATGTCAAAATTACTAGCAATCACAAACTTTTTTCTATTCCTGCATCCTAAATGTTAGAGTGTTAACGCGTGTAACATACATAAGTTAAGAAGCATTCTAACACTCACGTGATTTTGTCACTATAGACAAAGAAGGAAAAAAACTGGTGTTAAACTGGCAATAAACACCGGTTAGGGACTACTTGTATATGCGCTGTTATGTTTTCACCCTCGATTGTATAGTTTACAAAGCATTTTAAAGCAACAATAAAAAGCATTTTTATTAATATTTTCAGTTCGTATAATGCTTTCTTTTCATACAATACCGGAATAATATCTCACATACACTAACGCTACATATTAGATCCATATCAGTTAATAAATATTTTGACAAAACGGCGCCAATCCGTATAAGCAGCGTAATGACGTCATCCTAAGTTACTGTAAACAACTCATTCATAAACAAGCTGACGTTATTTCATGCATACAAGAATGATAAATGGTGCACTGACGAACACACAATACGACGTAAGTTTTTATTCTTGAAAACTTGATAAAATAACGTTTTTCTCTTATTATTTCTTTTGTTAAATAATTTCTATATCTTCCCAACAGTAGGGTGCGAAAATCGAACAGCGATATACGAAAATCGGCGCCGGAAGTTATTTCCGCTTGAAAAATAACATTAGTGATTTTCTTTATTTTATCGTGTTAGAATCGAAATAACATCGGCCTGAGAGGTGTATATCGGCTATTTAACACCGGTTTTATCGTTTTAATGCGAGAAAATTAACCACTCAGGCCTACGGCCTTCGTGGTCAATTCCTACGCATCAAAACTCCATACCGGTGTTAAATAGCCGATATACACCTCTCAGGCCGATGTTATTTCTTAAACATACGAAAAATAAAATCTGCTCGTTTATAATGTTGTTTTTCTGCCATTGATAGAAACAGAATGAAAATAGCTTCATTTAAATGTGAATATAAAATGCTTATATCGGCTTGGTAACTTCATAAAGATGAAAGGAGTTCATTTCATAAATATTCATGACTTACTGTTAACAGTGTTTTCCGTGTAAACATGTGTCAGTGAGGATTTTTATATTAAATATATGATCGTCTGTTCTCATAGAAGTGCCTGATGAAAGAAACTAATTAAGGTAAAAATCCGAAAAAGCAAAGAAATTGATATAAAAAAACTTTCAAAATACTTTTCTTTATTATGGTTAGGAAAATATCAATTATTTGGTAAGTTGAATTCCACCAGAAACCAATTTGTTTGTAAAATTTTGAATTAATGACGATATCGAATATCGGGTCAAAAATTGCTTATTCTTTTCTTTAAAATTTTTGAAAAAAACCACCTTTTGAGATAAAAGGAAAGTTTTGATAAAAAAAAACAAGTATGTGAACAGACTTCATTGAATCTGTGCACATGAAACTGTGAAAGGTGTGCAATAACTCTCACGCACCTTGAACTGGCTGAAGCTTTAGTCCACCTTGACTAACTTTTGAAATCAATTATCCCGAAGAACAAACAAGAAAAAACTCTAAATAATCATTTTCATAAGTGATTAACCGGTTTTTTGTGACAATATCATAATAAGTATTTAACATGCATTAATTCACACAGTTGGAGCAATAGCAATGAAGTAAATCATAATATTATGGTATTCAAGATTCGTTTGGACATCTATTTTATTTAAGCACCAAATATAGCCAGTGCAGATGAAAACGTAATTTTTCCATTAAATATATCTAAAGAGCAGTATCTTGTCGTGCCGCCAGTAGTGTTATAACCTGATAAAGAAGACTTTCATTCGGAAGTATTCACATCCATTTTACATCACTTCTTCTTACTGAAGAATAAAAGAATAGATGTGAGAACAATACCCAATGCACGTGGGAGATATTAGATATATTTATGCACATAAATACATAATTGAATGAGAAAATATCTTAAACAGATGGACGGAATATATGTCTTTTTTAATTGATATTTATGACGTCTAGACAAGATCGCAATCGTCATTTATTCCAATGTGCACTCAATAATCACGATATTTCGTAAAGGTGCAGTAGCAATTCCATGCAGGAAAAAAAAGATGTGATGTTACTTTAGCAAATTAAAGGAGACTTCATTATGGTTAATCCAAAAGACAATTTAAATAATCACAAAAGTGCTTACAATAGTTAGCATCAAAGAAATGTACATACATTACACACACACAATACCAGAAAAAAATGTTCAATGACAAGCCGTTACTTTTGATAGAAAAAATGAACCATAGAAATTATTATTTGTTTTTTGTTTAATTCCGGGTTAGTTTATAGATTAATGTTAAGGGTATTTGTCAAATGACTAATATGTTTTGAAGGACTGTTAACAGACATCTTTACTGTATGTTCAATTTAATTATTACACTGAATAGTTCAGGGTGTCCTTAAAGCTACATTAAATAAATTTTATAAAAACAGAAATAGCGACATTTCATTAATAAATTGGGTTTCATATCGACTCCAGATCTTACTTTGGTGTCCAGACAACCAAAATGAGTTTTATAAGTATAACAATCCGCAACCTCTTTGTGGCGAAATCGGAAGCTCAATTTTTGTTTGCATGAGAAACTCCGCCTTCGGATCATCCGTGCATCAGTATTAAATCAACAAACATGACTATAAGTAGCAGTCCTAATTTAACGGTATATTTCCGCATTGTAACGGAAGTTTTCATACAAATTTAATCTTTTTAATGAGATGATTACTTTTTCTGAACGCCAGGCCCCGTGTTCACAAAGAAAAGCTCAGGATCAGGATCAGTTGATCCTGATTTTATTTTTATTGTTTTATAAATATAAAACTGATCGTATTATGCTAGAATTAAATGGTACATATTCAAAATATAAATAATTGCTTTTTTGCAAAGAAACCATCCTATTTTGAGATCAAATCAACAAATAAAAGAATAAATACAGAAATAATCAGATCAAAATGAGGATCAATTTTAGGATCAAGATCAAAATTTGGATCAACTGTAAAATACCCATATCTTGTAAAAATAACAATCAATTCATTCTAAAATTTCATAAACATGTTATTTTAAGTCCAGTTTTATCAAGTCAATACTGAAAATTCAATCTAAGAGGATAAATAATGGAGACTATTTGAGTTTTTAAATTTGATCCTGATCTTGATCCTGATCCTTAAATCTTTGTGAACACGGGGCCAGGCCTAATGCACCAAGAAGCTAAAACGGTTAAAGTATGTTTGCACAAGAAAATCTCATATTTTCTGTGTTCCGGATAACAACTATAATACCGTGACGTAGCGCATACACAAGCTGATTATAGTCTTCATTTGCATGTTAAAATTCGTATACGAACTTTAGTGTTACCGTGGGTTTTTTCGTTAAAATCGTTATTTATAAACACTTTTTGATGAGATTTACAACAATACTGTTAAAAAGGTTAATGAAACTGTAGAATGCTTTGTTTTTAGGCCGACGGCAACATATTTTTACATATTTATTTAATGTAACTTTAATGTGCGAAGAATGTAACTCTTTGTTTCTAAACACTTACTTGTTAAAGGGCATTCTGTCAAAAAGACTTTTGTAAGGATTTTACATCAGTATCAGTATATAAAAAGGTGATGTAATATAATCATGGGGGTTCCAATGACTTGAGCTAATGTTAAAATTCAATAAACAATTTACTACAGTAAAAGTTAAATGAGCGTACTAGTAACACTAGTGTGTTATTGTGTGTTCGTCAGTGCACCATTTATCATTCTTTTAATCCGCCAGGGTTAGTCACTGGCGTTTATTTTCATTGACCTCTCATTTCAGTCGTGGGAAACTTCATGAATCTTATAGTGATCATATCTTATGTAGTGAATAGCATGCATTTTTGTTATAACAGTAAAAACAAAATATAAACACAAATCTAAATTCCTAAAAAAAAACTTTAAACGGTAACATTGATGTATAAAATTATTGTGTTACATGTACTCGTATTCGGACAAAAAAGAAGGACATTTAGTAAATGTATCCACATATTTTATATTCTCGAATCATCATTTTGGGAAAAGCAAATTAACTGAAATTTCATGATGAGACTTATCATTAAGAAACCACAAACAGATATTTCCTGCAGCCACATTACTCATTCAATTAAGATTCAACATTATCTTTACATAAATATGTCCAATAAGGTAATGATTTTTTTAAACTTTCTATTTAAATTTTAAATGGCTATCATACATTACAAATCATCTTATTGGTATAAAAGTCAATTAAAAGGTCCATAAATTATATCAATTTGTCTATTTATCAATAATTCTCCTCGAAACGGAAGCAAAAAACGACATAAATCATTAATGCAAAAATGATCAAATTTAGATGCACTTATGAATATTTCACTCTCTCTAATTAAACCTCAATTAAAATTGCAACATGGGAATAAATAATTATATATTGGTGTTTTTTTTTTAATTTACGATAAATTATAGTGCATTCAATATTTAAATTTATTACTTCAGTTTTCGTAATTCTGATATTGAATTTTAAGGTATATTTCAATTAAAATCATACAACTCGTTTGATTGATTAAAAATTGTAACTCTTGTTGCTCGTTTCTTTCTGGAGAAATGGTTTTGATTACTATTCATTACAAGGAAGGGATGTCATTTCATACTTAAATGCTATTTTTAATTTGTTCTCTGTCGAGCCAAATGAATGCAAATTGTCGTTTGAAGGTTATAATTGTAGATAAATATTTCCTGGTTGCAAGCGTTTTGGCATTTGCTTCTGCATTTGAATAATCACAAGCTTCAAGGCATTTTTTCACTTCTTAACAATGCTTGTGCAATATCCAGTAATTCACTTTCTTTGAAACAGTCAGCTTTGTTGCTTTGTGAGTTGCATGTGTACGGAACTGTTAAATTGGATATCAATTAGCCTGATGAATATTGATATTGTTGCTTTAAGAATCAACAGAAAACGCAGAATTCATGACTTATTTTCATTCAACTCTTTCTTCTCTTTACAATAAGGCAACACAACAAACGAACATAATGGATTTCACCTAAACATCAAACTATGCATTTGTATTTTAAATGGAAAAAAAATGTATGTATTTAATATTTAGCAATCACAAAAAAATTGTAATTAATTACTTTAATTGTCCAATTTTTAGATACCTTGCTACCATTATAAAGCGATTTGATGTTAACCTAACGACAAAATACAGATATACATATATGATAATAATAATTTTGGTCGAGACAGATTTTTAAAAAAGTGTTTTTTTAATAAATATTAAAATGAATTATCATAGAATTTAAGCACGGCCTAAATTAACAAACACTATGAGTTCCAGTCTCAGGGTTATTGGCATATCGGCATACAAAATACGTTTGACCATTTGCAAATTTAAAACGGATGGTCAAGATTTCACAAAATGCATACAAAGAGTAGCATTTTGGATGAAATGAATACAGACAATATAGAAAAACATCTATATTGATTTACACTTCATATATAAAAAAATAACAACAACAACAAGTGATTTAGATGTAATTAAGAATTAAATTTACTTGTAATACAGCTATTAATTTCATAACAAGATAAATTCATCTAGCCGTGTTTCTTATTGTAGTATGGCTACTAGAAGCTAATATTCTACAGAATTTATTCAATCATGCAACGGAATAATTAGTTTCATATTTTGTCTTAGTTCACTTTACATAGGACAACATAGCAAGAAGTGGTATTCAGATTCAACATTTTGAGAACAAAGTGTACACATTTTAAGTTTCTTTCAGTACCACTTTCGATTTCAAGAGTATGTAAGCGAAATCTTAGACGAGACGGTTGTTTTTTATGTGATATTTTCATATCTTTCATTATTTAAGAATTCATTGTACTTAAATTTAGTTTTTTAATTGTCTAAAGTAGGAAAATTAAGATTACATTGCTACAGTTTCATTCAAGGCTTTCACTAATTGGTTCCGTAATCCTTGTTTTAACATTGACATATAGTTTGAACCAAAGTTGTTTGTATTCAATTTATATCCAAAATTATCTAATTAGATTTAATATCTGATGCCCAGCTGACCTTGTTGTTGTTTAATTAACAAGTCGCACAATTCTGGATAAATACTATACTTCAGTGAGTTTGGTGATTTCATTACTTCTTACCAATATATAAAGGTACAATTTGATGTTTGAGTACGAATCCTAAGAACTATTTTACAGAACTTGAGGTGGAATTTTTAACATTTTTGTAATAATAAATCCTCCAGACTTTGTAACCATACAGTATTTATAAGAGTAACAAGGGAATCAAACAAAGACATCTGCGTTTAGACATCTATTTTAATTCTGCCGAATTAAGTATGAAGTAACAATGACAATTTATAAGTGTATGCCTTTACCCATTACACGATATACACCCCTCGTTGCCATGTTAACAGGAAATTTAAGACTGAGCACGTTGTTACAAAGTCAATTGTCCACCAAGTTTGATTAGTATTGAAGCAGTTTTTATAGTTTTATAACAATTTGAACTTGTAACGAGATACTTTTTAATGAAAGCAGCCATTTTTCACAAAATGCTCATGAAGTGGGTTAAGAGCTTTGTCGTTCAATACCATGACGGCACTTATCGTATTGCCTGCGAACCTATTAAAGCAAGAAAACAAAATGAAATTGACAATTTCAACACTTTCTCCGTTAAAGACCTAAGACTTATCAAATTATGTCCCCTGTTTATTTTATTTTCAAATGTGCAGATTTTAGTTTTGTTATAAGAAATATTAATTTTAATCCTCATTTCTTATAGTTTTTATACACATTATCAGCCTATCTTATGCTAAAGTTAATAACAAATGCTTTTTTTAAAATTAACTGTACCATTAAAATGAAAATTTGGGTTATATATTTTCCGAAATGATTTAATGTTAAATATGTTTCGAAACGAAATTTTAACACTAGGTTATGCAAATATATTCCAGTTTAGAGTTATTGTAAGTAATTCAATTCAAAATGTAAGGCGTGTCTGTTAATGTCATTTTTTTCCACAAGAATTCTCAATTACAATGGTTAATGATTTTCCATAAAAATCAAAGGTTATCGGTTCACGAACTTGTGAACTCTATTTAACTTTCTTGACAGCGACAGCTGTATACTGCAAACAAGTTTCAAAACATGTTTTGTTTTCGTTTTTACATAAAAATATTTGTACGATATACAAGGACAAAATAGAATGAACTGTTAGAGATGATATTTTTTCTTGAGTGTACGTAATGCATCGACTTAACTGCAGAATAAGTTAAGTATTACTGTAACTGTTAAATAAAATGTTTTAATTAGGTATCAGCAACGATCAAACGAAAGCTGCAAAGCTGCAAAACCAGATAATGTCTATAGGTTACTTCATATGTAGACAAGGTATGCTTTTTAGACAAAACTAGTGTTGATATTTATCTTTAGGCTAGGCATATATGTCATACATTTTCCTCAAACCTGACACTATTTTAATACTACATAGAATAGCAAGTTTTGAAAAGAGGGAAAAAAATACTTTTTTCAGATTAATAAGTATTATGTGAATTGAGGATAAATGAATATCTAAAAATAATTATTTCTAAGAAAGCAAAAAGGCACATTTCAATAACATTTACAATACTGTAGTTGGCTTTTTAAAATTCCCGATTGTGACTTAAGTTGAAAATATATATTTTACAAAATGTAGTCATTTGTCCTATAGAATAGACCATTCACAAAAATCAAATGAAGAGGAAGGTTGTTTTGTCATGTTAAGCTTTCTTTAGTTATAATTCTGTTTTTCTCTATTTTAGCTTAGGCTCGAGCTTAAACATTTCCAACTATCAAAGATTTGAGTCAAAGTCTTTCGATGAGATGATGAAAATTATCTTGACGTAGCTTGCATTAAAATCATAAAAAACACAGTCATGCAATTTTCACTAATCAGCCTTTAAGATTTATATTTTAGGAATATAAGACAATTTTGAAGACATTATTTATTAACAGATAGCTGATTACACCCGTTCTTAAAACCCCTGTCACACTAGGGCGGCGTTCTCACGGCGTCCAAAGAAAATTAAGAACGCCGAGGTGAGCGCAGTAGGATCGCAAACATCGCCGCAGCATCGCCATAGCATCGCAGTGGCATCGCATAGAACGCCGACCGACGGCGCGCATTTTGAGCATGCTCAAAACAAACGCCGTCACTCGGCGTTCTGAAAAGAGCGCCGTGGGATCGCAATAAGGACGCCGTAGCAACTTGGTAACATCTCCTACAACGCAACAGGAGCGCCGTGAAAGCGCAGAAGGATCGCCGAATAAACGCCGTAATTAGCCTCGCCGCTTATACGGAGATTGTACGGCGTCTCTATCGCGTATATACTGCGTGTGTACGGCGCTTTTACGGAGCTTTATATTTTTTAAAACGCTCTTACTGCGACTTTACGGCACTGTCACGGCGACCATTGCGCACTCAAGACGATTCTACTGCGTTCATCTGAAATTGCAGAATACGGCACGGTAGAATCCCTACTTAAGACCCACCAGAATTAAGACACCCTCTAATTAGACCCATTTTTTAAAAGAATTCGAAATGTTAATGGTTACATGATCCACAATTAAGTCTACCCCACTTATCCACATTTAAGACCACCAGCTTTAGTCCCAATTCATTGTTTTATTTATCTAACCCCACTGTTGGAACCACTGATATTCCAGTAAATACCTATTCAGTTAACGAGTTTTTTGTTGTTCATCTGCTTGAATTCTCTAAAGCATGACACTTGACGCATGAAAAATTGTGTTAAAACTGTTATGATTAGTATATTGTATATAGGTAAGACAATAAATTTCAGATTGGTTTAATGTTACTTCCTGCTCATTTTTGTGACGTTAATAGGTGAATCATGTACATGAAACAAGACCTATGAAAATATAATTTATACATTAAATATCGTCAGATTAATGTTCTAATTAGAATTAATAAATATTATAAAATCAGTTTATAGTAATATTTGAAGGTTATAATATAATTGTTTCGACATGTTTATACATAATAATTCAAATAGAGTGGTTATGAAATAGATATGCCTTGATAGTTAATTATATTCACAACTAAGACCACTCGCAATCAAGACCACTTTACTGCAGTCCCTTTTGTTGTCTTAATAGAGGGTTTTCAATATATATAGAACGTAAATATCCTTTTAACCATGTATGATGAACGGCAGCAAGCTAGAACACTGCTTGCTTGCAGGTACACGACTATTCAGAACTTGTATGTGAAGCACGATTTCAGCTCAGTGTGAGCGCCGCAATAGCGCCGTGTGAGCGCTGTGAAAGCGCAGAGGAAGCGCAAAGAACGCAGTAGAAGCGAAAACCAAACGCAGACAATCGCCAATGAAAACGCCGTAAGAACGCATTGCAACGCCGTGGAAGCTCCGTAGCAACGCCATGATTGCCGTGAGGACGCCATGAAGACAACGCGAAGTCTCCATGTCATCAAAAATATCAGATTTTTCTTGCGATCTCGCGGCGCTTTGAAAAATTTAACAACGCCGTGCAAACGCAGTGACAGCGCAGTCTAGTGTGACAGGGCCTTAAATGAACGTCAAAAACTTATAACTAATTTGATAACCATTGCTATCTGCTCAAAATTTCTTTTGAACAATTTAATGATGAATGTTTTAGATAATGTTTCTGTTACAATTGTCAGAATCCGGTTTTATTATACGAATACAGCCCGAGCTTTTGACAATAATCTATTAAGTGCAAAATCCAAACACACGGTGGTGAAAAAAAAACTTCAGACACCATGTTATCAAATTTGGACATTAATTGTTGTGAGATAAATGATCAGTCTAAACATAATTCACTCTAAAATTATTAAATTACCGTGGCATATTCTAACTTTTGGTTAAACAATTTGCTGCAGAATGACACATCTGTTTTCTGAAATATACTTCCGTTACAACATTTTCTCTCTAAATTGAAGAACGTTATATAAGTCGTAGCAATTTCAGAGTATTTTAATAAACCCTTTCAGCTTAAAATAATATAAAATTTAGTTCAATAAAAACAAAAGCTTTTTTTAAACTTTTATTTAAATCTTTTTTTTTT